>NC_140166.1:164057912-164080412 GCF_963971535.1 Notolepis coatsorum
TTTGTCAGCCTTAAAGGTCAGGGTCAGGGTCAAGGTCGGGGTCAGTCAAAGGAGATGCGTTTCTCTTTCATCGTGTCTTCTTTTTGTTTTTTTCTTCATGCCTTATTCACGACTCCGACGCTCTTCCTGGCTGGAGGGGGCTGCAGGTCTGAGCAGCATATGTGTAAAAGGCGGATTATTACTCAATTATTCATGTGAATTCTCCTATAGTGGGCTCAGCGTTCAACATTAGGAGGTGCCGGAGGAGATTAAAGGGGAGGTTTTGGACCCGTGACGACCCTCCCCCACATTGTTTCCATGCTCGTTCTGCTCTGTGTCCCCGTCTCACAGGATGGGTGGGTGGAGCTGGCAGAGCAGAGCTGGGGGAGGGTCATCAGGCTAATTGGGGCACACCTGGGGCTGGGTCGGTGTGTCCCAGTCTGATATACAGGGAGGCTTCCTGTAGTCTCTGGCCATGGTTACACTGGGGTAAAACAGCAACGTTGTATTTTCGAATTATTACGTTTGCATGTCCAAGTTAAAAAGAAACGCCGTTTTGGCAGGAAAACGCGTTTTCCTAGTGGCAACTTAGGGTGCCGTTTCTTGCCCATGCGCAGTAGTAAACACCGACGCCAAATTCTCCCCTGGCTGGACCTATACAGGATTAGGGATGGGAATCGAAAACCGGTTCCCATTGGGTCAAGAGGAATAACGACTGTTATTCAATAGATTAAATTAGTTTAAGAATAAAAAAATAAATACATTTTAAGAGAATCTCAAATACATTATTTTATTTAAGTGTAGGCTATAGTTAATGTTTTATTTTTTGTATTTTTCTGACATGGTAAATGGCTGCTTTTTTATATAGCGCTTTTATCCAAAGCGCTTTACAATTTGTTCCTTACATTTTACCCAATCACTCACACATTCACACAACGACGGCGCAGGCAACCATGCAAGGTGCCAACCTGCTCATCGGGAGCAGTTAGGGGTTAAGTGTCTTGCTCAAGGACACATCGACACGCTGCCCGGGAGGAGCGGGAATCGAACCGGGAACCTCCGGATTGCCAGACGACTGCTCTACCTCCCGAGCCACTGTCGCCCCTGACATGGGGGCTCAACAATAAATGACAATCAGAAATGTCAAGTTGCATGTTGTTATTCTAACCAGCTTAGTTCTGTTGCATTTCCAATTTATTTATTTAAATTATAAATTGATCAGGTATCGATAAGAGAATCGATAAAGAATCGAATCGATAAGCAGAATCGATAATGGAATCGTATCGATAAAATCCTATCAATTCCCATCCCTATACAGGATATCAGCTGCGTCCTCCTCAGATTGCCTGTAGCTGCGGCTAAACTAAGATCATGTGTTGTCAAGTTATTGTTATAAGGAACCCAGTCCAAAACTACAACAGTCTGCATTCCCTTAACAATTGTTTGTATTGAGCCGTATTGTATTGTACCCATTCTGCAATCTGTTAAATAACGTTTACATCCATTCATTCTGCTAGCATTAACGTTACTTACTACGCTGCTAGCCACAATGCTATACTGTTATAATGCCATATCCCAAGCACGTTAGCACGTAAGCTAACAAAATCGGCGATATTTTTGTGAGACTAAACTCCGCTCTTGGTGGTCAATTGTGTTGATGTTAGTTTTGTTTCATCAACAAATCATCAACAAATGAGGCAGAACACACAGTGAATGTATCCGTTTTGGTTTATTGCACACTGAAAAATAAATGCTAAGTTGCTAAATGGCTCATGCGAGGTATTTAAAGATGGTGACTTTGTTGTTTTTTAGCAGGAAGTGTAGTGACGCGTTCAACCTTTTCTGATTGGTTGAAAATGGCCTTCATGTTTGAACTACATCGCCACCTACTGCTTTGGCATTGTACTACATGTATATAGTAGACGAGACAAAACGACGTCTAACTTAACTCTAACTTGCCTGCCAATACGCAGCGTTCTGAAAAGCGAAATTAAACTAAATGAAATGGCCCTAATGTAACCGCAGCCTCTCTCTCTCCACCTGTTTTGTTCCTTTTGTTTGTTTGGACACTTGCTTTTATTTTTACACTTACATTCATGCTGCACATTCTCATCCACACACTGCTTACACACTGTTACTCATTCATATTGGCTGATAATTAGTATATTTAAATAAATTATTTCGTTATTTCTTAAATTGTGCCTGTGTCTCCCCGTTCTTGTTGCGAGCTTGAGCAAGCTCGTAACAAGAAAGGGGAGACAGGGGCACAATGTCTGTAGGCCTAACGACTCCACTCCTACAGCGTCTGTAGGCCTAACGACTCGAGTTTGGCCCCTTGGGTCTCTCAGGGGTTCCCATACATATTTATTTGCGGTCCAACCCAATATTAGACGTGCCCACCGCCACAACATGGGACATGCCCAGCACCGCTCCCCAGGCCGCTATACAGTAACATAATAACAGCACGTCTTGAGTTACACACACACTGTCCTGCCCGGCACTCTGCTACACCTCGCCTTCCTGCCACAAATAAACCCAATTCCTGCGGTAAACCAGTGATAATCAGTAAGAAGATCTGCTCTCTGGCATGGCAGCCACAGATGAGACGCCGGTATAAAATAGGAGCGCTACTATAATATAGTATATTAGTATATATATAGTTCTGGTGTAATATAAGGGCACTATATAATATAATTGGTAATAATTAGTGCTGTCAGGCGATTAAAAAAATGTAACTAATTAATTACAGGATTTGTAATTAATTAATCTAATTAATCGCATTTTAATCGCATAACCATTTTATGCCTGATATTCTATATTCTATAATCATATTTCAAATTGCATGTGTCCGGATGGCAGAATTCAGTACTGTATCTACAAAACCTTCTGTTTAATCATCTTCCATCTATTAATTTGCTTAGATTTTTCAGGTCTGGTCAATTTGAGCATGGTGTTATTCACAGTCAAAGATAAAAAAAAAATTATTGATATTCTCATTTGGTTCATTACAATTCACCGCGCAGATTGATTGATTGAATGGAAATGTTATTAACAGATTGCAGAATGGGTACAATACAGTATGGCTCAATACACCTTAAGGGGATGCAGACCAGAGAAAGACTTTCGTCTTGTTTACATCAGGGTCCCCCATTTTCAATTCATAATGAATTGTAAGTAAGGGTGCAACTTGCACCGTGCAATCCATTCTTTGTGGATCTAGCCCACAGTATTTCTGACACTGGGAATACATTCCCTGAGATTCATAGATAGAATCAGATACCAAGAACATGCAAATGGACCATATTAAAAAAAAAGTCTGTAAATGTGTATTCTACATTCTTATGGAATGAATGAGATACAAACAAAATATTATATATTAAAAAAATTTCATAACGCGATAATTAGCTGTGTAATTAATTAATCTAATTAACGCAATAAACTGACAGCCCTTAATGTAAGCCACCGTGTGTGTGTGAGTGTGAATTTGTGTTTGTGTATTCGATTAGATTAGATTCAAATGTGTTGTCATTATACAGTACAGTACAACAAAAGAAGTTTGGCATCCAACCAGAGAGCAAATGTAACCGTAAAGTGCAATAGTAATATACAATGTACAGGTGATTAAACTGGGTAGCAAGACTTAAAATCTTTACTTAACTAAAACAAGTTTAGTTTGTTTTGCAAAAATAAAAATGTGCAAAAACTGGAGAGGCGCTGGGGGGGGGGCATGTGCTACTGTGAGTGTGCGTTTGTGCTCGCATGCATCTGTGTGTGTATTTGAGTTTGTGTGTGTTCCTACGAATGGAAGACCCCCCCCCCGCAGTGTGACCCGGGTCAGTTGGTGTCACGTTACAGCTGATGGCTCCACCGCGATGATGGAACGAGGCCGGTGGCCAAACCCCCCTTGTAACGACCCCGCCCCTTCCCCGGTGACATCACCACCACACATACACAGGCCAACAGGGGACGATGATGGCATGTGCTGGGGGGTCAAGGGGGGGGTCTCATATCAGTGAGGAGAGCCCCACCCGACCCTCAGCTGTCTGTCAGTAGAATACCCCCCCCCCCTCCTTCTCCACCACCAACCCCACAGCCCTCATCAAACCTCTTTCTCAACCCTTTACACTAATGAGTCCCCAGAGGATGTGTCGTCGTCCCCAGTCTCCCATCCCACCCATACCACCCTCCCCTCCCACCCTTCCATCCCCCCCAGTCCCCCATCCCACCCTCCCCTCCCACTACCGCCTTTAAAGGTTGTTTCAGTTTGTGAAACCAATCCCACCAACTTCCGCCTTTAAAGGTTGTTTCAGTTTGTGAAACCAATCCCACCAACTTTTATTTGATCAGATTTTTTATTTGTCTCGAACATAGAAACATAAAACAAGTTTAAAAAAAAATAAAAAAGGTAAATCGTCAAAGACTATTTCCATACAGTTCAATACGTGTTCGAGACGGAACAGGGGGAAGTAATACAACTTATCAAGCCCTGCCCCTTCCTTACAATATTTTACATTATAATACAAATAAAAATAACTCATCAAACAACAGTTATTTTCTTGAGATATTTTTTTTTATTACTAAATGTCTAATAATGGGAGGGATAGAAATGATTAATGATGATGTTGGTTAATCCCTGGATGCGCTAGTGGACTAAATAAATGCTAGTCGTTAAAGGGGGCACTTTAATTATTTTGCATATAATCTCTCACACACATCCCAAGGCTTTAAACCGGTTTTTGCACACATTCATTTAGCTCCATTTGTTGCAGAGAGTTAATGAGTTTGGATATCTCTTCCCGTGATGTCATCGGAGGACACTGAATCCCTGCGTTGCGTCAATTACAGCTTACAGTGAAATGAAGGCGATGGAAAAGAAATTAGAGATAAGCATCGCATAGGAATTGCATAGGGATTACACTCGTGTGTGGGCATATATACTGTACATACATACATACATACATTGAGGACTGTGAAGCTCAAGGGGATTAATAAAGGATCATCTTATCTTATCTTATCTTATACACACACACACACAAACATGCATGCCGCCAATTATAGGACACTGAATCCTTGTGTTAATTACAGCTCAATCAAATCATTTAGATGATAAGATAGAGATAAGTATTGCATAGGGATTACTCTCGGGTGTGGGGGCGTACATACATACATGTACTGTACACACACACACACACACACACACACACACACACACACACACACACACACACACACACACACACACACACACACACACACACACACACACACACACACACACACACACACACACACACACACACACACACACACACACACACACAGAGAGAGACAGTATCTGACTATTGCCAGCAGACCAGGGAGTAGCAGAGGCTCCTCTTCCTGTAGCCACATATCCAGAGGGCCTGTCAGTCATCTGCGAAAGGAGATCATTCTATTATGGGACTTTACGGGGGCGGGGCTTAGGAGGAGGCGTAGTAGGGGTCTCTAATCCGGAGGCCGTTACACGCTTCTTCTCACTTTCTTCCCTGAAAACATTGCACACTTTTATTTAGGCTCTCTCTCTCACACACTCACATGCACGCACACACACACACACACACACACACACAAACACACTGTCTCTAGGCATGCCCGCATTCTAGGCATACTGTAAGCAGGCATGCCATCATATGACACCCACCATACACACACACACACACACACACACACCACACACACACACACACACACACACTCTTAAGACTCCACATACGTGGTCTCCTGCACTTAAGACAACCACACATGTGCCTACATGTGACATCACGCCGGGTTGAGTTATCGCGCACGTTAAACTATATATTTTGCGTAGGCGCGGCAGGCAGGCAGGCAGCTCTCTCTCCGGGCTGGGCGGGGTGTGGCGGACTGAAAAGTAATCTCTGTGTAACTTGTCAAAAAGTTTATCGCTCCGCGTCTCGTGTGCACGGAAGCCTGCCGGATCACATTAGAATAACGGCGCCGGCGCTTTTTTAAAGTTATTAAAGTGCGCCGCGGTAACTCCCTTGTTAAGGCTGTGATGTTAGCGGCGTCTATACAGCCGTCTCTCTCTCTCTCTCTCCGTAAGACGCCCCGCCGCAGTGGGGATCGAGATGAGTCCCCAGGGGAGCCGGGACGCAGGCTGGCAGGGGGGGAATGGGGGGGATCTGTCAATAATAAAGATTTATGATCCATCAGGGGTGTCTCCCCGGGAGGGGGGGGGGGGGGGGGGGAGAGAGAGACCGCTGTTCCTCGGAATTAGCCGTCAGGTACGGTAGAGGAGGATCAGCCTCGTCGCCACGGCGATGTCGCCCCTATGATAATCCCTAAGAGGATGGGGGAGAGGCAGGAGGAGAGGCTCTGTGTCGCGCGGCCTTGTCACTGGCCCCCAGTCAGAGGCCCTGTGACTTATCAGTAGCTCCGGAGTGGCAGACAACTCGCTGTGTAAAACACCCCCCTCGCGGCGCTCACGGCGAAGTTAAAGTCGCCGCGTCTGCGTTCGGATTCCAGTTCAAACAAGCCCCTAGATCCACTCCTATGGGGGGGGGGGGGGGGGGGGGGGTGTCATCCGTCTCCCCCGGTGTATATAGTGGAGGGAGGAGGATCACTGTGCTGCTAATGTCTGGTATCTTATGGTTCTGTGATTTAGAAGAAGGCTGGCTAGCTGGCAGAGCGGGCTGAGAGAGAGAGAGAGAGAGAGAGAGAGAGAGAGAGAGAGAGAGAGAGAGAGAGAGAGAGGAGGTGAAGAGAGTAGATTATCTGCGGGGTTCACAGCGTATAGAGTCAGTGGGAGATGGATGGGCCGCCGTGTGTGTGTATGGGGGGGGGGGGGGGGGGGGGATTGCCTGGCAGGGGACCACTGCTGCCGCTCCCCCGCCAGACCACTGTCAGGGCCGGGGTCTATTAGAGGAAGATTGAGACGCCTCTTTTGTGTGTGTGTGTGTGTGTGTGTGTGTGTACACGTGGTTGTTTGTGTGTGTGTGTGTGACGTACACGTGGTTGTTTGTGTGTGTGTGCTCCTTGGTTATGGTCTTGTAGAGGAAGATTGAGATCCCATTGTTCCCCAGAGCCACTCAACCAACACAACCTGCTGTGGTTTACAATCAGAGCAACACGGTCCATCCATCCCCTGCTGACACACACACACACACACACACACACACACACACACACACACACACACACACACACACACACACACACACACAGAGACACACACATGTGCACCACACACACAGTGACACACACACACACACAGAGAGAGAGAAACACACACCCCGCCAGCTCACTATAGCTGTCATTAAACAGCAGCTAAGGTGGAACAGATTTGTGGGGTTTCGGGACACGGTGTGCGTTGGGACGGTTGGAACAGGGGTTTAGTGAGAGATAGGGGGGGCAGGTTAGCGCTGCTGTATGGGGGAGGGGAGGCGGGGGTAAGAGGTTGGGGGGTGGGGGGTGCACGGCAGAGCCTTTGACAAGCCCTATTTGTCATCTGCCAGGACGCCCAAATAGCTCTGACTGCAATACGGATGGGTGCTGGGAGAAGAAGTGACTACAGGCCAGGGAACTAATCCTGCACAAGCCCCCCCCCCCCCTCTCTCCCCTCGCTCTCCTCTCTCCTCTCTTTCTCCTGCATGCCCCACCACACACACACACACACCACTATTTCTCTAAAACTGTCATACACATAGTATTGTGTATGCATGTGTGCAAACATGTGTGTGTGTGTGCATGCATGTGCTGTGCGTGAGTGTCTGTGTGTGCGTGGTGTGTTTGTTGTATGTTCCCTGTGAGTGTGCGTGCGTGGCGTGTTTGTTGTATGTTCCCTGTGTGAGTGTGCGTGCGTGGCGTGTTTGTTGTATGTTCCCTGTGTGAGTGTGCGTGCGTGGCGTGTCTGTTGTATGTTCTCCCGTGTGGGCGATGTTCAGGCAGGTCCCCAGCTTGTAGTGATTTGTTCATCGGTAAATGTTTGTCTGAGATTTATTCTCCAGCTGATCCGGAACTGTGCTCCTGACAAATGAAACAGACGCCTCTGGAAGGAAGACAAGAAGAGAGGAGGTTGGGGGGGTGGGAGAGGGAGGGAGGGAAAGATAGAGAGGTTGGATAGACGTGGAAATTGAATCAAATCAAATTTATTTATAAGGCCCGACAACACACGTTAATGTCCCCATGGGCCGTACATGTCTTCTTTAAACAAGTCAAGAAGAAAACATAACAATAAGTCAAGAACAGAACAAGAACACCATAAGGTCCAACAAATTTAAAATAAATGCAAATAAATGAAAGAATGCAAGCACTCCCAGACATACCCCACGCGAAGGTAAGGAAAAACTCACTAAAACCTAACAATAGGGAAAAATGCTCCACAGGCAGTGTGGAGGAGAGAAACCTTAGAAGGGCCATTCAAGGGGGGATCTCCCTTCTTAGATGTCGGTGATAGTAGTGTTGCAGACTAACAGTTGGGTAAGCATGCACTCAAGTGTGTAGTGGAACACAGATGAGTGCAGGCAATAGCAACTGAACATTTTGAAAGATTAAAGATAGAGCTGATAGCGATAGCAACTGAACATTTTGAAAGATTGAAGATAGAGCTGATAGCGAATCTATTTGAGGCACAGGGGCGGCGCAAAGAGGGTCGCGTCCTCCCCGTCTTAATCACGGGACATTCAACACTCCGGTCATTGCTCAGGGACAGCCGGAGACAGGGAGATAGGGGGCGGCGCAGAGAGGGTCGTGACCTCCCCGACATCATCGCGGGACGTCCGGCACTCCGGTCACCACTACGAGACCTCCGGAGACAGGAGGGCACGCAGAGAGGGTCGCTTCCTCCCGGCCTTCATCACGGGACGTCCGACACTCCGGTCAGCACTCCAGGACAGCAACTCACAGGGGGACAGGGAGACGGGACAGGCGTTAGACAGCTTGTGTGATTGTAGTGGGCGGACATAGCAATAGATACAAGTGGTAAGCATATATGTGAATAGAGTAGATATATGAAGTAAGCATATTATGTGAATAGAATAGAAGTACTTAACCCAGCAATGAAACCACGTTGACACATCAGTTGACAGGACCACGGACAGTCGACGGTAAGTAACTGATCCAAGGCCTCGTGGTGCATGTAGAGCAGTCACTGCAATCTTGGCCAAGACCCCGAGGCATCCATCACCTTAGGCTGCGGTTAGACTGAGTTTCGTTTTCAGATGAGTTTCGCTTTTCCAGGTCGCAATGTAGCCGGTAGGCGAGTCACACTTTCGTTTTGTCACCTGAGCACAGTGATGTAGTACACTGCCAAAGCAGTAGGTGGCAGTAGGTGGCGAACATGAAGGCAATTTTCAACCAATCAGAACTTGAATGTGCCAATACACTTCCTGCAAAGAAAATGTCAACAAGGCGCCGCCATCTTTAAATGCCTATTTACCCAATGCAGCACTTATTTTTCAGCAAAGTGCAAAGTGCAATAAACAAATAAACAATAAACAAAACGGATACATTCACTGTGTTCTGCCTCTCATTTGTTGATGAAACAAAACTAACATCAACACAAGTGACCACCAAGAGCGGATAGTTTAGTCTCAAAAAGGATTGGCGATGTTGTTAGCTACATTGTTAGCTACATGCTAACGTGAATGGAATATGCCAGTAAAACAGTATAGCATTGTGGCTAGAAGCTAACACTAGCTCACGTTAACCAGCCAGCACCAAACTGATGATATCGGGAGCTATCAGTAGCTAGATAACATTAGAGACAACGCCGTGTGTATTAAACAAAGGTGAATAGATGACTGGGCCATTTTGTTTAATGCTTGTTAAGATTGAAAGAGGAGCTTGAGCTAACAGGGTCTGATAGCTAACGCTAGCTCACGTTAGCCAGCTGCAGTGCTCATGCAATCGGTAATGCTAGCAGAATGAATGGATGTAAACTTTATTTAACATATTGCATAATGGGTACAATACAATACGGCTCAATACAAACAATTGTTAAGGGAATGCAGACTGTTGTAGCTTGGACTGGGGTCCTTATAACAATAACTTGACAACACATGGTAGCTGCAGCTATTTGGGACAGCTCTGTTGTCACCGGAAGGGCACGCAGATGGTATCTACTGCGCATGGGCGTTGAGCAACAACGGCTCCGCGCAGATTACATGACACGTTGTTGGCGAGTTTTGGCGAGGAAAACACCTTTTCAGCGTTCCCGCAGGGCAACGTGTTTTCCTGCCAAAACGTAATTTCTATCTAATAGGGACAGCAAACGTATTCAAAAACGTATTCAAACGAGCACAAAAACAGTGTGTGTAACAAGGGCCTTAGTCAGCGCTAGGAGACAGGGGAGGGAAGGGGGGGAAGGGGGGGGGAGGAGTTAGAGAGTTCCCATGTTTGTGGTGCTGCAAAAAAGCAGACATGGGGGAAAATAAACTTCCTAACTAAACTAGACAGATTAATCTAAAGGTCAGTCCCCGACCAGGTGAGATCAGGGTAGGTTGAAGGAGAGAGAGAAAAGATGGGTCTTAAGCAGGGATTTAAAAGCTTCGACAGAGCAGGTGCCCCTGATGACGGCAGGTAATTTGTTCCACAGGTAGGGAGCACGGTAGACAAAGGCTCTGTGGCCGGCGGATTTCTTTTTAACCCTAGGAATCGATAGAAGCCCCGCATTTTGTGAGCGCAGAGCACGAGCGGGCGAGTATCAGGAGATGAGATCGGATAGATAGAGCGGTGCAAGCCCATTTAAAATTTTGTAGGTGAGGAGTAGCACTTTAAAGTCAGATCGGGCTTGAATAGGAAGCCAGTGTAGTGCGGACAAAACTGGTGTGATGTGATAACATTTTCTAGTTCTAGTTAGTATTTGTGCAGCCGCATTTTGCACGAGTTGAAGATTTTTGATGCTTGAATTAGGTAGGCCTGAAAAAAGTGCATTACAGTAGTCCAGACGTGATGAGACAAAAGCATGAATCAGGGTTTCAGCATCAGCCAGAGTTAAAATGGGGCGAATTTTTGCGATATTACGAAGATGGAAGAATGCAATTTTGGTGACATTTTTTATATGTGCATTAAATGAGAGGGAGGAATAAAAAATTACTCAGAGGTTTTTTATGGTGGAGCTCTGGGATACATGACAGGTATCAAAGTTGAGGGAGATGTCCTTAACAGGCCTCTGTGGTTTGGGGGGCCAACAATTAACATCTCAGTTTTATCTGCATTAAGGAGTAGAAAGTTTTGCGACATCCATTTTTTGACAGCAAGCAAGCAGGCCTCAAGGTTTTGTAGTCAATAACAATCATATTATTGTTTGTCATCGCGGCTTCCCTCCTCATGCCGTGTTAATGGATGCTAATTAAAATGGTGGTAATCATGACAATTGGCAATTATAGACGTTTGAAACGGGAGACACAGGGTGAGCTCAGGGAACAACTCTGTCTCTCTCTCTCTCTCTCTCTCTCTCTCTCTCTCTCTCTCTCTCTCTCTCTCTCTCTCTCTCTCTCTCTCTCTCTCTCTCTCTCTCTCTCTCTCTCTCTCTCACACACTCAGGAAGACAGTGACTGAGGGGAGGAGAGAGAGATAAAGAGTGGGGGAGAGAGAGAGAGAGAATTAAAATAACTGATTTGGGGATTCTTCCAGCAATTGGAGACCACCACACTACTGAATGGATATAGAAGGTTTCAATAAATGGACAAAAATTTAAAACAAGCAAACAAATGAACAGTTATTGAAACAAGTAAACATTCTTGCTGTTCTCTAGCAACACAATTCCACTGGAACTGTCTACGGGGCTGACTCTGATCTATGAGTGGCTTTTGTAGTTCTTCTTTGTAGTTCCTGGGTGACCCTCATAACACAGTACCAACAAACTATTGACTATGTGCTACACAATACCATCAGTGTATGGGCTATATGTAATACAATACCATCAGTATGAGCTATATGTAATATACACAATACCATCATTTAATGGGCTATATGTAATATACACAATACCATCAGTGTAACTGAGGGGTACAATTCCCTGACTGTATTGATAAGTATGGTATCATTAAACCACTACCGCTTTATGTACTTTAATTACTGGCCATACAGTACATGATATATAAATATGATGAACACTTCCCACATTGAATCGGTTCCACACAAAGGTATAATCAAGTATTTATTGCAGCAAAAGGTACATAATATACTTCTCTATTATACTTTGGATGCGCTTATAAGGCAAAGGAATGTGCGTAGGCAAATCAATAATGAATGTCCATTCTCTGGTTACGCAGGAGGTAATTATACAACCTGAATCTTAGGGAATTATATCTATGGTACACTAGTAATATATAGCGGGAGATACTGGAAGGGTCCCCCCGGTTGTAAGCCAGCAGGGGTAGAGGATCTGTCGGTAGTAGAGAGTCTGGTCAACGATGACTAAGGAGACTCCAAGTACAGGAGACGGTGCAATAGTCTCTTGATCCACAGACGAATACAGCTGTTCTCCGTAGACTGTAGCTCCACAGTGAAGAAAGCTAGCCGGCCTCAGGCTCTCTGAGGCGCAGACTCGACTGGTCTCCTCACAGGGTAAATCCAACACGTGTAGGCGTCGGCGGTTCTCCGCTCCATAAATCACAGGACCAAAACAAATATAATCCAGCCGCAAAGGGCTATGTAGTCGTCGGGTAGATTAATCCAGTGTACATGTCCACACGGTTCTCGTCTAGGTCTCCTCGGGTGAAAGCGCCATGAAAGCAGCCCAGCCTGGATAAGCACTCTAGCTGGTACGAGGAAGCGTTGGTGATGCTGGTCACTGTAGAACTTTAGCCGCACGATACACTATACACAAATAGACTATTACTGACTTAATAGAAATATGTCGCACTCGACGGTATAGCGCCAAACTCTGACAATTCAGTTATTAATTCGCACGCGGTCTCAATGCTCTATTTGGGGCCAAACAGGCCATACTTCACCGCACGGAGTATCGTGGGTGAGGCTTCAACTTATTGGGTAACTCTACTTCTGTATTCACCTGCGCCATATTTATATGCACGGCGAACAAACTAGTGCCAACCTCATTTCTGTCTCGTAGTCCTGGGCAAGGCCGGGCATGCACAGACATGTCTTGACGGTGACTTTGAACCTGACTCCGGAGGCATGGCTCTGGCGCCTGTGGACCGCTGTCCAATAGGAGAACGAAACATCATGGTCCGTACTAGGCTAAAGGGATATTCCGTGTATATGTACAAGGAATATACAAGGGATATCAAACGATATACAAATACTATGCAATATATATCAATCAATAAATATATATATTCGGTTTAATCTGATCCTTTGTAACAATCAGTATATGGGATATATGTAATATACACAATACCATCAGTATATCGGATATATGTAATATACACAATGCCATCAGTATATGGGATATATGTAATATACACAATGCCATCAGTATATGGGATATATGTAATATACACAATACCATCAGTATATGGGATATATGTAATATACACAGTACCATCAGACAGTATATGGGCTATACACAGAACCATCAGACAGTATATGGACTATATGTAATACACAGTACCATCAGACAGTATATGGGCTACACAGTACCATCAGACAGTATATGGGCTATACACAGAACAGTCGGACAGTATACGGGCTATATGTACTACACAGAACAGTCAGACAGTATATGGACTATATGTAATACACAGTAGTACCATCAGACAGTATATGGGCTATACACAGAACAGTCAGACAGTATGGACTATATGTAATACACAGAACAGTCAGACAGTATATGGACTATATGTAATACACAGTACAGCCAGACAGTATATGGACTATACCAAGTCAAGTCAAGAGTTTTATTTGTCACGGCATACAAGCATACAGTGAAATGCGGGTGGTCATGCCCGCAGCGATTGTGCAGTAATACAAGTAATAAGAATAAGACATAACAGGTATAATGTACATAAAGTTTACAAAAAGCATGGTAAAAGACATGCTAAGGTCCTGCGATAGTGCAATACAATGTTAGCTACGGATGAGGCACTGGGTCTTATGTACACTACTATACAATACTATACAATCTACAGTTATACTATATATTAGGGCTGTACTGAATGTCATTTTTTAACATTCGAAGCTTCGATTGAAGTATTCGAACGAAGCTTCGAATGTCTATCAAATAAAAAATATTACTTAAAAAAAATATATATATTTTTATTTTTTATAGACAAAATCCTCAATTTGAATAAAGTGATTAATCTGATTAAATTAGTATTTTTCTTTTATTGAATCAACTTTCTTTAATGAATATAACTCATCAGTTTCGTCAACATAAATAATCCAATAAGGGCACGGTTGGTATGAAAGTGATGGTGACGTCTTATAGTATAATATTAGTGTAGCCTAATCTTTAACTGCAACTGTGAAGAAAACCCCCATTGGTTTAAACAGATTGAATAGAAGAAGAAAAAAAAGATTAAAAAAAGAATAGATTTTTTTTTTTTTTTTTTATAAAAAATAAAAAATTCGAATGTTGATTTAGAATTTGAATGTCAACATTATGATCGAAGCTTCGAAGCTTCCAAGCATTCGGTACAGCCCTACTATATATCCTTTTTTTTTTATCCACTTTTTCTCCCATTTTCTATTTTTCTCCCATCCCAATTTTCATATCGTCCAATTCAACCCTCCCCTGTCTTCGAACGTTGTTTCTTGCCTCCCACAAGCCGGCTGCAATGTGGACTAAGTCATACATAGCACGAGTCCCCTCCGATACTCGAGGTAACAGCCGTCGCATCTTTTCACCTGCGCGGCTCGATCTTTCAGCGTCGGGGGTCTGGGCTTTGGAGGGGCCCCGCCCCCGTTGCTTCTTGATTCTACTGCGCAGGCGCACCAACCGACCTGTAGGAGTCGCTGTCCACAACGCCCGATCCCCACCCTTCAGTTTCCCTCCCCGTAATACGGCCAATGTGTATTACTGTGGACGACCAGCTAAACTGAAAGCAATGTGGAGAGCGGGGCTCGAACAGGAGGCATCATGTTCGAGCCCAGTCTCCAGCATTCGTTGCGAGCGCCTTTCCCACTGCGCCACGTAGCCGCCCCCCTACTATATATCCTTATGCTATCTTGCTATATCCATCTATTTACTATTAGGGGTGTAACGGTACACAGAAGCCACGGTTCGGTACGTACCTCGGTATTGGGGTCACGGTTCGGTACGATTTCGGTACAACAGCAAAAAATATATTTATAATGCAATTTATTATTATTTTTTTTTATAATAATTTATAATTATTATATATTTATGATAATTATTATAATTATTATTATTAAATAGAATAATTTTCTATAGGCTTGCTGTGGTAGTCAGTGATACTGGTATCATTCTGTGTTCAGGCATCCACTGAATAAATTAATTGCCTACTGTCCCTTTAACAACGTATCCTTGCTAAGTTTCAGTTTCACTTCTAGAGAGAATTTAACTTCACGACGCTGAATACTAGAGAACAGATGACATGTTACAACAATGGCAGAGGATTATTTGCATTTAAACACAGTAGCAGTTCAACTGGAGAGGAGCTCAGTATGTAAGTTTTTATTTGATCAGCTGTGCCTGAGAGTCCGGCGGGGGAGAATAGTGTGTTTGTTGGCGACGCGTGTGTGTGTCTTTCCATTGGTTTCATTTGGTTGACATTATTGGGCGAACAAGAAAACGAAAGAAAACTGTAAAATTGTAATGACCCTGCAGCTGTTCCAATGTAAATGTGCCTTTCTCCGTGCACTTTCGCCTGCTCTGAAGTCGGACTCGGTGTGCCGCGTGCTGTTCTCACACGGACACGGAACCCGCGAGTGCCTGCATGCGCAACTGATGTGTGTGCGCTGTGAGGCGTATTCTTCATATGGCTGCGCGTACCGCACCGTGACGGCCGTACCGTAAATTCGCGGGACGAATACGCGTACCGTTACACCCCTATATACTATACAAGAACCACTCCTGTTATTTTTTTTTAAAGCTAAATAAAAATAAATAAAATAATAATATACATAATTTTTTTTGTATTTGTTAATTTGTGTGCTGATTTTATGCCTATGTCCATTTTATACGAATTGCTGTGGTGCACTCTGGACTTGCGGTCCATGTGTGAAGAGTACTATATAGATAGTTATTAATATTTATTATTGTTATATTGTAGAAATGTGTGCATTGAAATGTCTGTGTAAAGTCTCGACAACATTGAAAATGAGGGTGACCTCAATTGTATTTTCGAGAATAAATAAGGGTTGATGATGATGATGTGATATTCTGTGTTACTACGGCGATAGGTATATAATATAGCCAATGGGGCATACAGACCCTCAATCTGCACCTTTGTTTACACAGTTAATCTTTCTCGTATTTTTTTTATATTCAGAGTAAATTATATTGTTTACACCATTTCCTTCTCATATTTCTATATTCAGATCAAATTGTATTGCCTATATTTATGTCTTTCTACTATTGCCCATACCTGTACCTCCCCGACGACGACAACACCCAGGCTTTTTTTGTATTTCTTGAAACACAAAAAAAACACTCCCGTTCTTTATTATTATTTTTTTTTAAAGTGACCTTTTCATTGTGTAAAGTGACCGTTGAGTGTGAGTGTGTGCAGCATGTGTGTGTGTGTGTGTGTTCATGCTAAAGTGACTGTTAGTTTGTGAGCGTATACAGTATGTGTGTTGTGTGTGTGCTCATGTGTGCTTGTGTGTGGAGAGTTCAGTGTTCAAGACTCTGATGGCCTGGGGGAAGAAGCTGAGCCGAAGTCTCTCTGTCCTAGTTGCTGGTGTGCGCAGGCGTTTGCCTGACCACAGCAGCTTGAACAGGCTGTTGTTGGGGTGGTGAGGGTCTTTCATTATTCTGCAGGCTCTGGATTTGCACCTCTTGTTATATAAGACCTGCAGGGGTAGTAGTGCAATACCCGTAGTGCGCTCAGCTGAGCGCACCACTCTCTGTAGGGCCTTCTTGTCCTGTGCCTTGCTGTTTCCATACCAGGCAGTGATGTTTCCAGTCAAGATGCTCTCTACAGCTCCGGAGTAGAAGGACTGGAGTATCTTCCCCGATACTCGGAACTTCCTTAACTGTCTCAGGTGGTAGAGGCGCTGCTTCACCTTCTTTACGACTGAGTCTATGTGTGTTGTCCATGTCAGGTCTTCTGAGATGTGGACCCCCAGGTACTTAAAACTGCTCACCCTGTCCACGGTAGCCCCGTTTATCCACAGTGGTGTGTGTGTGTCCTGCTGTGTTCTCCTAAAATCCACAATCAACTCCTTGGTTTTACCAATGTTCAGGAGCAGGCTGTTGTCCTGACACCAGCGTGCCAGTGCATCAACCTCCTCCCGGTAGGCCTTCTCGTCGTTGTCAGAGATCAGCCCCACCACCACTGTGTCATCCGCACACTTCACTATGGAGTTGGAGCTGAACTTGGCCACACAGTCATGTGTGTAGAGTGAATACAGCAGGGGGCTCAGAACACAGCCCTGGGGGGAACCGATACTCAGGGTGATGGTGTTGGAGGTCTGACCCCCCCACTCTGACCGCCTGAGGCCTTTCACTCAGAAAGTCCAGTATCCAGGCGCTCAGAGCAGAGCTCAGACCCAGCTCAATCAGCTTGTCCACCAGTCTGGTGGGGACTATGGTGTTGAACGCTGAGCTATAGTCAATGAACAACAGTCTCACATAGCCCCCCTTCTGGCTGTCTAGGTGAGAGAGGGTGTTGTGTAGTACCTGAGAGACCACATCGTCAGTGGACCTGTTTGACCTGTATGCAAATTGCAAAGGGTCCATATCACTGGGGAGGGAGGCACAAATGTAATCCTTAACCAGCCTCTCAAAACATTTCATGACCACAGAGGTGAGTGCCACCGGCCTGTAGTCATTAAGACCTGCTGGGGAAGATTTTTTTGGTACCGGGATTATAGTGGACACCTTGAAGCAGGCAGGGACCATGGACTCAGCCAGGGATAGATTAAATATGGTGGTGAAGACTGGGGCTAGCTGGTTAGCACAGGACTTAAGTATCCGTTCTATGTGTAATACACAGTAGTAGTACCATCAGACAGTATATATGGGCTATACACAGAACAGTCAGACAGTATGGACTATATATAATACACAGTACAGCCAGACAGTATTATGGGCTATAATACACAATACAGCCAGACAGTATATGGGCTATGTACTGTACCTGCCAGACAGGAAGTCTGGGCTCATACATGCCTTTGAGTTTGGTAAATGAGTGTAAAGTAGTGCTTTCAGATCCACAATGCAAATGCCATGCTTTAGCGGAGCAGTGTGTGAGCGTGTCAACCGAGCCCGGCCGTCATAAAGCAACATGAGGGATACACTCCCAGATAAATAAATAAAGAACAACACTTGTACTCTCTCTTTTTTTCTATCCCACCTCTCCACTCTTCCGCCTCTCTTCTGATGGATCTGTGAAATGATATAACGAATGAGACTTAAAGAGAGACAGAGAGAGAGAGGGAGGCGGGTAGGTGAAGGGGGGGGGGGGGGGGTGATGGGAGGGAGGGAGGGAGGGAAGAGACAGAGGATATGATTTATTAGGCTCATAAAAATTCTGCCTTTGTTATTCCCTCTCATTTTTACATGTGAAGCCTATTAACGAATACACCTGCCAGAGACCAACTTACCTGTGTGTGTGTGCACGCGTGTGCGTGTGTGTATTTGCACATACACCTTTTACCCTTTTTTTGAACCTGTATCTTCTCTGTGGTCAGTTTCTGGTTTAGCTGACCTGTCAATCAAACATGTTGCCCCCCCCCCCAGGTCCCGCCTCTCCTTCCCATCGAAGCCCCGCCTCTCAGAGGGTGTTCAGGACGCGCTACAAGATGGTGACCCGCACAGGCGCTGCTGCCGCCGCATTCCACTACAGCCCCGCCCTGTCCTGGAGGGCCAAGAGGATCCAGTCTGCCAGGTAGCGCGCACACGCACACACACACGCACACACGCACACACACACACTTTCTCTCTGATGCAATTCCCTTTTTTCTGCACACACAATATGCAACTGGTTGAATTACAATTGGATAAATACTGGTATATTGTGTATTGACACACTTTTGTGGACATGGTGCGTTCAGATACAACGCAAAGAGAAATATTTCTTTGCTTTTGTTATATTATATTGTTGTATTGTATATATTGTTAAATGATTGTGCATAATTTGTAGGGCTGACCTTCGTATTTCTTTTTGGAATTCGAAGCTTCGGGGCCGAGATTCGATTTTAATTCGAAGCTTTGAGATAAAAATAAATAAATAAAAAGAAAATAATTATAAAAAATATATATATATTTTTATTAAAAATATATTTTTTTAAATTATGTTGTGGGACTTGTACGGCACGTTGTTCAACTTTGTCAGTGCTGTAAAGTTTAAACCTTTTTAAATCTTAGACAAACGAAACACTTTGCTTTCATGAAATGAGATAGGCATTTGGTTCATATGGATACTCTTATTTTGAAAATCCTGTGGCGGGTCTCATTTCCGCCCCAAGCGCAGCTCCAGCCATAATATCTATGGCTCCGGCAGCTAACAACATTCGGTTCATATCGATACTCTTATTTCGAAAATCCCGTGGCAACTCGGCGAGTCGTAATCGCCCAGTCCGTCCGTGCTGTCTGCTGGCATTAAAGCAGAGCAGGGCTACAGCCCAGTCCGTGCTGTCTGCTGGCATTAAAGCAGAGCAGGGCTACACAGCAGTGCGCCTATTTTGCGACCCGAAATAAGTCTGTGGTGTTTTTTTTCCACAACGGGTTTGGGAGAGGAAGGGGTTTTAGGTTGCGTGTTGTGAGTTGTGAGTTCCAAAAAAATTTACTTGAAGTTTAAAGCTCAATATATCAAAACGTGGGACTTTACAGTGAACAGGAGGTCTATTTGTATTAAAAACAATAGATAGTTTTTTCATTTAAATGTCTGGAAGAGCTAAATTAATTTTTTTCAAATAATATTTTCGTTACCTTTTTTGAGTTGATCTAAATCATGTTACTGATTGTGTTAAATGGGCTTATGATATCGTCTCATATCGATTGCAGGCACCTGCAATGCATCGTATCGTATCGTGGCAAATATCGTATCGTTGTCCAAAGAATAAATATATACATTGTAGTGGCTACTGGGACATAATTCACGGCATCCTAGCCTTATGTGGTGTTTACTACATCTCCCGTGATCCTTAGCGGGGGATGACGTAGTTTAAGAGAGACGAATGAAAGAGGAACGGCTCCGTTTTCACTATCATTACCGCATTCCTACAACATAATAATAATGTTTTTTTATATATTCGAATTTTATTTTCATATTCGAATCCCATGCCCATCGAACGAAGCTTCGAAGTATTTATATATATATGTTTACTTTGTTAATTAATACCCTAGTTACAGTACAGCAACCAAATTTAACTGTATCAAGTCAACTGACAATGTGAATAGTATGAAATTTCTTTAAGATTGTTCATCTCCTGCGAAATAAGCTGTGACCTGTTTTGACCTGCACCTCAAAGAATCGGAATCGAGAATCGTTTAGAATAGAAATGGAGAATCGGAATCGGAACCGGAATCGTTCAAATCCAAACGATGCCCAACCCTACCTCCATAGCGTTCTATTTCATATCCACTGAGAAGATAAACCCGTGTTTGCTCCATCACGCCTGGACACATTTTCAACTCCAGCCTCCGTCCGTCATATGGAACGCAGCGGACCGCCTGCTCGCCATCGTACCAAAGTCGGGCCACGTTACCCCACTTAGGGAGCTGCGCTGGCTTCCCGTTACCATGCGGATCTGCTTCGAGGTCCTGGACCTGGCATACGGTGCAGTAGGGCTGACCTCGACCAGTCGAATAGTCGACTATTAATCGATCGAAAGGAGCCGTAGTCGACTGACAACCTCTTAGTCGAATGCAAAAAAATCATTCTTTCCAAAAGCAAAGACGCCTAGAAGCGTGGCTAATGCTAATGGCGCACATACCAGCGAGGCTAACTGCCTAAGAAAACGGGCACAGAGGCACTGAAAGAGGATTTCACACACTAAACATATCAAGATGTATCAATCTGTGGACCAATTGCATGTTTTCGCAGAGGACAAGAAGCCTTCAGTCGACTCCTTCAGACATTAAGCACCCCCACAGCCCAAATGGAATAATCCCCCCCCCCCCCCCCCCAAGAAATATGTATAATTTATAATTTTTTCTTTTATTTAATTTCTTTTAAATTCGGGGTGTAGTTGATTTCGGCCAATCAAAGTCGACTATACAAATCCTTAGTCTGGGACAGGCCTATGGTGCAGCAAGGGGAGTGGCTCCCTCCTACCTCCGATCAATGGTCTCTAACTACACACCCTCAAGACCCTACGCTCTGCATCTTCTGGCCACCTCAGACTCACTCCTATCCGAGCTCCTGGGGCGTCACCTCAGTCGGGACAGCCGAAACCCACCCGATTTTCCACTGTCGACTAAAAACGCACTTCAATCAATCAATGTCTGACTTTATTTTCTTTTATAAAAATTCAATAAAAACCTTCATACGGTCTTCTACTATTAAGAAGAAGAAGTCTTTATTTGTCATGCAGATGAACACACACATGTCACTGTTCTGCATGTTTTTCCATTGGGTTTATCTTATCGGGAGGGGAAACCCTTGCGAGCACGGGGAGAACATGCAAACTCCACACAGAAAGGCCCGGGAGATACCCGACCTGAGTACCTGGCAACAATGCGGCAACGCAGTCCCCAAGTAGGAATTGAACCCAGGACCTTCTAGCTGTGAGGTGACAGTGTTAACCACTACACCACCATGCCAGTACTAAGGAATCTACTGTGCCTATATTACTACCTAGTATGCTAATACAGTACGTCTATACTACTATGCACTCAAGACTGTAGCACCCAAGTTTCAACACAAACAATCTTACTGACCCTTAGCTGCCAGAGTTGTACCCTTCCTGCTGAATTG
Source organism: Notolepis coatsorum (assembly GCF_963971535.1). NCBI lineage: Eukaryota > Metazoa > Chordata > Actinopteri > Aulopiformes > Paralepididae > Notolepis > Notolepis coatsorum. The sequence continues at coordinate 164,079,905 of NC_140166.1, forward strand.
TTGTACACAACTTGCAAGTCGATGCATGGATAAAAGCGTCAGCTGAATGACAAATTGTAAAAATGTAAATGTTCACCTCTGTTTCGTGCAACCTCTAAATTTCATTTGGCGTTGTATATCGTATTTACAAGGTATTTAAAGTAGACATATTTGCAAATACGCACATACACACATGTGATGTGATGGATCACGGTTTATGTGGGTTTTATTTTAGGTTATTCTAGTGTGCTTTGGATGTATTTTTGGTTTTCTCTGGTGAGCTGTCAATCACCAGACACCAGTTAATTGCCATGCGGCGTGGCAGGTGTGTGGGCTTGATTGCCACCTGATTGGTGTCGGGTGTGCAGTACCTTTTAAGTAGGCTTGGTTGACTGTGTTCGGATGCTTGTCCAGTTCATGTTTTTCCCTCAATAGTAGAGGAGTGTCCCAAGCTCATGCTTCTAGGGTTTTCTCTGTCTCTAGTGCTCTTGTTTTTCTTGTTGTTTCTCAACTGCTAGGCAGTGGTGGT
>NC_140166.1:164085412-164162102 GCF_963971535.1 Notolepis coatsorum
TGTCAGCTGTCTGTATGAACGGGTCATTCTGTGTTGAAACTGACCCAGGGTCAGCAGAGAGCAGGGCTTTGACTGGGTCCTACCTGGGTCAGCTTTGTGTGTGAGGGTTTACAGTCGACCCTCGTTGAGAGACTGCGCTCTCTGTAGACTTTGATTCTGGTGCGCGCGCTAGTGTGATATTGCAACACGCAAACCAGAACTCGGGAGGGTGTAGACTACCTCATGTCTCCTCTGTCGGTCTGGGGAGGGTGTAGACTACCTCATGTCTCCTCTGTCTGTCTGGGGAGGGTGTGTAGACTACCTCATGTCTCCTCTGTCGGTCTGGGGAGGGTGTAGACTACCTCATGTCTCCTCTGTCGGTCTGGGGAGGGTGTGTAGACTACCTCATGTCTCCTCTGTCGGTCTGGGGAGGGTGTAGACTACCTCATGTCTCCTCTGTCTGTCTGGGGAGGGTGTAGACTACCTCATGTCTCCTCTGTCTGTCTGGGGAGGGTGTAGACTACCTCATGTCTCCTCTGTCTGTCTGGGGAGGGTGTGTAGACTACCTCATGTCTCCTCTGTCTGTCTGGGGAGGGTGTGTAGATTACCTCATGTCTCCTGTCGGTCTGGGGAGGGTGTAGACTACCTCATGTCTCCTCCGAGTTTCACTGGGAGAGCGTAACACGCACAGAGGTTCAAGCTATCTTCCCCCAGGTCCCCTCCCTGCTGAATGTTATTTTCAATGAGGAGGAGTATCTGTGTGTTGGACATGGTCGACACTGTGTCCCTCCCCGCCAGATTTGTGACCGTTTTGATGGACAGAAAGATTTGGAGGGTGAACTTTTGTAACTGATGGAAACGTTACCATCTGCAAAGCTGTTGTTTCTGCAAAAGGCACCATTACATTTGGTTCTAATTGAAAAACAAACCAATAGGCTACCTTCCGTCAAATTTCTATCTGTTCATTGACGGGTCAATGTAGCTGCCTCAGCATTCGAGTTTGAATTAATGAAGTTGCACGAATGTTACACACGTCTGCTGTTGATCATGTTAAAATGTGTAGAGGAATATAACATGAGTAAGGAAGTACTCGGACAAAATGTAGACGTAGTTCATTAACGAGGTTTATTTAGCTTACAACCCAGGATAATTGGCTTGAGAGACCCGGGGGAAACCCCTGGCCGTGGGGTCTCATAAACGGGCTCCCTGAGACGGGGGAAACGCTGATCTATAGTCATAGAAGGTAGGCTGTTCCCAGGTGAGAGAGACGATTGGATTGGAGGAGTCAAGGAAGGGGTTGGGGGGTGAGTTAGGAGGAGGGGGGGGGGGGTTGAAGTTGAGAGATAAAAGGTGAATGGATGAGGGAGGGGAATGGGGTGGGGGGTTGGAACATTACTGGGAGATTGTTTGAGGGGGTGGGGGTGGGGGTGGGGGGGTCATTATCCCACAAATGCAACAGCCCATTTGGGATGTGATGATTAAGGAAACCATGATTAAGGAAACAAATTTGTAATTAGGGGTGCACCGATGTATCGGTCGGGTATCGGTATCGGCCGATAAGTGCCTTGTTGACTGCAATCGGCCTATCGGCCGATAAGCTCGGATGTGCCGATGGCAGTAGCCGATAAATATCCATCAATTTGTGTAGCGTCAAGACAAAAAAAAGTTCACTCGCGACCTGCACAACGCCGTCCCCAGTCCCCAGTCCCCCCCCCACACACACACACACACACAAGCTACTGCATCAAAGTTACTACTTATGATTAACAAGGCATTCGTTTTGTGGCATTAACGTTATATAGTTAGTGTTACACGTTCAATAACATCAGCATATTATTTACCCGAACGTAGCAAGCGTTCATACTAGCTCAGTTCCTTCCATTGCTCACAGAGCCCTGAGTTTGACCCATTCTGCAATCTGTTAATAACGTTTTCAATCAGACACATGTATAGAAAGGCTTTGTTTTATTATAACATTAGTTGCAGTAAAATCATTATGCCTCATTTAAGTCATCCTGCAGAGCTAAAAGCTAAACGTCAGCCGCGCCGCCATTGTTGTTGTTGTAGAAAAGCTCTCGTCAAAATCAATGCCGGACTAAAGCCGAAGTAAAAAATGTATACGTGCTTGCCGATTGGTGGTAACAGCAGAGGCGGGTGCAAGCGGTGTGTGACGTAATTGGCAGAATCGACTGTCAATCAAAATTTCATTGGTTGAGACAATAGTATCTAGCTGCAGCCCAGCAGGTAGACCATGCTGGGAGAACTAGTATCTAGTTGCAGCCCTGCAGAACATCCTGGGAGAGAGATAGTGCTATTTCTTGATGTTTCCTTTTTTTAAGTAAGTAAAGAGGCCTATGTTCATATCGGTGAGCACAATTTGTAACACAAATATACAGTAGTTAAAAAAAAAATAAAAAAAAATATTACAAACAAATAAAAAAAATAAAAAATGTGTTGCCACAAATATCGGTATCGGCCGATTGTGTTAGTTGAACAATCGGTATCGGTGGCAAATTTTCATATCGGTGCATCCCTATTTGTAATAGCTCCAACTGCATACATGCATGCATTCATACACACACACACACACACACACACACACACACACACACACACACACACACACACACACACACACACACACACACACACACACACACACACACACACACACACACACACACACACACACACACACACACACAAAGAGGCGTGGCTATAGAAAGTTGATAGGGCAGACATTCGAAAGAGACGTCAGCGCCACAACGGCCAACGATCGGCTAACTGTTATCCAGAGTCACGGTAAATAAGCTGAAACTAAATGCATCCAAAACAAAATGTCTAATTATTTGTTCAAAGCATGCTCAGAGAGAGAATCACAGATAAAATATTTCTTTGCAGGGTGCAGATATTGAACAAGTTAAGGAGGCCAGATTGCTTGGAGTTATAATAGATGAAACACTCTCTTGGTCAACTCACATTAACAATATTGTAACAAAAATGAGCAGAAGTATTTCAATTATTAGACGGAATCCCTATTTTTTAACTGACACAGCTATCAAGCAAGTCATACAATCACTAGTTTTGTCACATCTGGACTACTGTCCAGCAATCTGGTCAAATGCATCCAAACAAGACTTAAATAAAATACAGCTTACTCAAAATAGAGCTGCAAGACTTACATTGCATAGCTCAATTAGAAACAGTGTTGAAAAAATGCACAAGGAACTGTCATGGATGAGAGTCAATGAGAGACTAGTGTGTAGTCTTATTTTGTTTATGAGAAATATTTATACTTTACATAAACCTGTGTGCCTCTTTTTGCAGCTGGTGCTTATTAGTGATGGTCATGGCTATGGCACTAGACAAGCCTTGAGGGGTCGGTTCGCCCTGCCGAGACCCAGAACTGAAGCCTTAAAGGGGAACTATCTTATAAATGGCCTTTTTGAGTGTTTAGCATTGTTTCCTAGCTATGTGAACTCATATTAATATGATCTATGTCTCTAATTCTCATATTGGCACATTCTTCCAATTCTCCTCTCACAATATTCACCCTCACTGAACTGAGTCATCTGAAAATGTGCTGATTTGTGATGTCAGAGAGACACCGCTGCATGATAATGTGGCTGTGTGGCATCAGGCACATGATGAGCTGCACACAGTGGTTTGAGCCCAGGCTCAAAACGGCTTAAGATCTTGAGGTAGAAGAATGCTGTTTTTGAGGACTTGATTAGAAATACAAAACAATGAATAAAAAAAATTCAAAATTACAGAGGTGTTCCATAGACTCACAGGAATTGTGTAAAAGTGCCCAAATAGTGAAAGAAATAGTAAAATAGTTCCCCTTTAAAGAAAACTGTAATGTACAGGGCAATGTCCTACTGGAATAGACTTACACAATATTTGGTTTCAATTACCAGTAAGGTGGGATTCAAGAGGAGACTAAGAGTGGCTGTAATGCAGAAAGAGATTGATTTTGGTTGGGTCTAATCTGTGTCTAATGAATGGGTTCTTGTGTTGGGTTATGTGTTGATTTGGAATGTCTTTGTCTAGTGGTTATGTTACGACCCCTGTGAGTCTAAGGGTAAAGGGCTGTAACATAACAGTTGGTTGACAGAAAAGATGGACCAGGTTTGTAAACAACAATGATATTTATTGAATAGAGGCAAAGGAAGCACATGTAGCTCAGGGGTGAGCCCAGGCCAAAACAACAAACAAACACCACTATACTCCAAATAAACACAATCTAATCTATGGTAAAAGAGATTACATTACCTAAACTACTCTTACCTAACCAAAACAGGAGAAAACAATGTCCAAAGGAAATGGCAGCTCACCCCATCTGTGCTTCCTGAGAAAGAGAGAAAAACACATTAATTATACAGAAACAAAAGCAGAATATATACAAAAACAAACTATAACTTAACAATGCTCTCTCTGCGGCCATACACACACAAGGAAATTACTACTAAGCACCAAAGGCCAATAAACGAAATGCAATACTGTCAAAGTTACAGGTTTACCAAAAACACAACAAGCCTAGCCTCATGCCAGAGAGAGAGAGAGACTGAAGTGAGAAGCCATGTTTTAACAGGTGTGGGGTGATCCATGATTGGGTGGTGTGGATTGAGTGTTGGAGTCTGGAAAGCCATCCACCAATCACTGCTGTGTTGCAATAATGGAAGGATTAGCCTGGCAGGGACCAATGGGGAAGGGAACAATGGCTGGAGGGAGGAAACAAAATGGAGAACACACACACATGGAAACACACACTGGGGAATATATACATTGGGATGTAACACCCCCATACATAAGACAAAAACATGTTTGACACTTAACACCAACTAAACATGTTTTTTCAACATCTCCGAGTTAACATGCACTCCAAAACAAAGAGATATGAAAAAACTAGCAGCAACATAAAACGAGTCCACAGCAACATAGACCGAGTAGACAGCAAAAATAGATCAAGTCGACAGCACGAGAGATTTAACTCCGAGATAGAGCATCCGCCAACACATTCTCAGACCCCTTCTTATGCTTTATGCTGAGGTTATAATTTTGCACTATGAGCGCCCAACGCATGAGGCGCTGATTGTGGTTGTACATCCGCGACAGAAAAACCAATGGGTTGTGGTCGGTGTATACTACCACTGGTAATACGCTCGAACCGACATACACCTCAAAATGTTGCAACGCATACAACATAGCCAAAGTCTCCTTTTCAATAGTGGAATAGTTTAGTTGATGTTTGTTAAATTTCCGGGAGAAATAACAAACCGGGTGACTGACACCATCGTGATCTTCCTGTAATAACACTCCTCCAGCTCCCACCCCGCTGGCATCCACCTCCAGCTGGAACGGCAGGGAGAAATCTGGAGCAGAGAGAACAAGGGAACTGCATAAGAGAGCTTTAACACCATCAAATGCATTTTGACAATCAGCTGTCCAAATGAATGGTTTGGACGGGCTACACAGGCTAGTGAGAGAAGTGACGACAGAAGAAAAGTTCCGGCAAAAACCACGGTAATACCCAGCCATCCCAAGGAATCTACGCAATTCCCGCCTAGTAGTAGGCACTGGAAAAGTTGTGATTGCAGATATTTTTGCATCCACCGGACGCACTTGGCCTTGTCCTACCTGCTTACCAAGATAGGTAACCGTAGCCTTGCCGAACTCACACTTGGCAAGGTTAAGGGTCAGGGAGGCTCCAGCTAAGCGGTCAAAGACAGTTTGCAAGGTTGTCATGTGGTCACGCCAGTTGGTCGAATAGACAACCAGGTCATCGAGATAGACATTACAATTTGGAACACCAGCCAGGACTAGGGTCACCAGTCGCTGGAAAGTGGCCGGGGCATTACGCATTCCAAAAGGCATTACAGTATATTGCAAAAAATTGTCAGGAGTAACAAACGCAGAGATTTCCGAGGCACGGGGGGTCAAAGGGACCTGCCAGTAACCCTTTAACAAATCTAGTTTGCTAACATAGGTGGCAGATCCAAGGTTGTCAATACAATCTTCCATGCGGGGCAGTGGGAAGGAATCAGGCACGGTGACAGCATTTACCTTTCGGAAATCAGTACAAAATCTAGGAGTTCCATCCGATTTGGGAGCTAACAAGCAAGGTGAACTCCAGGGACTGCAACTTGGCTTGGCTAAACCATGTTTTAACAAATAGTCAACCTCCTGTTGCATCATGGCCCTCTTGGTGATGTTAACACGGTATGCATGTTGCTTGATAGGCACAGCATTGTTAACATTAATATCATGGGCCAATACAGAAGTACAGGAGGGAACATCACCAAACAGAGCCATGTAGGCCTGAATCAAATTTGTGATGTCCTCTCGCTGCTCCTCAGGTAAGTGTGCTAAGTGAGTGGGCAGGTTCAATAACATCTCAGTGTTGGACAATCTAGCACCCTGATGGGCTGCATTGCGCAACTCCAAGCCATCTACATCCTCACCACTAACGTCAGGAGAGTCCGGAACTATTGGAGTTGAGGCAACAGCAGAGACGGCCAGTCCGGCTGTCTGGTCTGAGGTCTTCACCTGCACACTATCTCTGGAAAAATATGGTTTAAGCATATTGATGTGGCAAACACGAGAGTGACGTTTACGATCAGGGGTGCGAACCACATAGTCTGTATCACTTATCTTCTTGTCTATTGCATACGGTCCGGAAAAACGAGCGGAAAGAGCAGAACCAAGGATAGGTAACAGGACTAGAACCTTATCACCTGGCTGGAAAGATCGAGAAACAGCTTTCTCGTCATAGTGCCGTTTCATAGTTCTCTGGGAAGAAGAGAGTGCTTCTTTTGCGAGAGAGCACGCCTGATGCAGTCGCTCTCGAAACTGGCTAACAAAATCTAGAACATTAGTGGGTGTGCTGGCACCCTTTGACATGAACCGTTCTTTAAGAACTTTCAGAGGCCCTCTAACAGTGTGCCCAAAAACGAGCTCAGCAGGACTGAAACCAAGAGACTCCTGTATGGTCTCTCGCGCAGCAAATAGAACAAGGGGGACACCCTCATCCCAATCTTTCTCTGTGTCTAAGCAATATTTACGCAGCATGGACTTTAAGGTCTGATGCCAACGTTCTAGAGCCCCCTGAGTTTCAGGGTGGTAGGCACTGGACACTATATGTCGGATACCCAGGGACTGTAACACTTGCTCAAATAACCTAGACAGGAAGTTGGTGCCTTGGTCCGTTTGTACTACCTTAGGCAGTCCAAACGTGGAGAAGAACTTCGTCAAAGCCTTAATTATTACAGGTGCTGTAATTCTGCGAAGAGGGATAGCCTCAGGGAAACGGGTGGCGGTACACATTATTGTCAACAAAAACTGATTGCCGGCTTTGGTCCTTGGCAACGGACCAACACAGTCAACTATGACATGTTCAAATGGTTCACCGACCGCTGGTATAGGACAGAGGGGAGCAGGTGGAATTACCTGGTTTGGCTTTCCGGTGATCTGACAAGTACTACAGGTACGACAGTACTGTGCTACATCGGACTTCAAACCGGGCCAAAAGAAATGTTGAAGTATTCTGTTGTATGTTTTAGTGACTCCCAAGTGTCCAGACCAAGGGTGGTCATGGGCCAAGAACAGTACATGCTGACGATAAACTGCAGGGACAACAATCTGATAAACAGTGCTCCAGTCTGGTACCTGATCTGGTAGCCCTATCTCCGATTGTGCATGCTCTGCCAGTCTAGTACCATGGGACCTCCATGTACGCATCAAAACTCCTTCATCCACAAAATAAGAATGCAACTCTCTCCTCTGTTCTGTTTCAAGAGAAGAGAAACATTTTGCAAGAGAAGGGTCAGCCTTCTGGGCAGTAATTAGCATTTCACGAGTAACGGGTAACTTCAAAGCGTCGGAACTAGTTACAGTTGTCTGTGGGGGTACCTTACTATGAGTCGGTGGTTTGTCAGCGGTATCAGAAGTTGGAGCCAGCAACTCCTCCCTGACAAAGGCTGAAGCAAAAACAGAGTCAGACAAATTAATTTCATCACCTCTCTTTTTCAATTGAGCACGAGTGACAACACTTGCAGAAAAAACTTCAGGGAAGTTCTGTGACAAGTCATCAGGCAGAGAATCTGTGTCTGGGTGATCCAACACTTCCAGCACAGCGTTCACCTGTCCTCCAGCTAAATCATTTCCCATGATAAAGGAAATGCCTTTAACTGGCAAGGAAGGTCTCACCCCTATTTTAAAGAAACCAGTGACCAAATCAGATTGTACATGAATACAGTGTAACGGGGCTGGCACGAAACCCATCTCAATACCTTGAACCAGGACACTAGAACCACAGGAAGATTTCTCAGACAGAGGTAGTACATCAGAGAGGATAAAGGATTGTGAGGCTCCAGTATCTCGTAAGATCTGAACTGTACACTGATCTTTTGGATCCCCTGTCAAGGAAACTAAACCCTTGGAAGTAAATGGCCTGAAACAAGGATCGAGAACATCCTGATCATTGTGCATCTGTTGATCGGAATCAGGTGCCATTTTAATCAGACCAACCCCTTTGGGTTGTCTAAAGTTCTGAGAGGACGGTTGCTGCTTACGTTTCAATGTTAAACAGTCAGAAATAACATGACCAGATTTATGACAGTAGTAACATGTCCGCTCCTCTTTTGAGCGTGGAGGTGACATTTTTGGTCGGGGGTGTGTGAATTCTGAATGGTTGGGGACAGAAGGTCTCTGAGAGAAATCATGGGGGAGAAACGAGTCACGCCTATCTACAAACACAGTTTTATGGGTTAGCGCAAACTCATCAGCTAATACAGCAGCTTGCTGCAGAGTGGACACTTTCTGCTCACTCAGGTAAATTACAATACGCTCTGGCAAACGATTCTTAAACTCTTCTAATAGAATGAGTTATCTGAGAGAGTTAAGATCTGAGGCCTTGCTTGCTGCACACCATTTATCAAAGAGAGTTCCCTTCTCTCTAGCAAACTCTACAAAGGTCTGGTTGACAGCTCTCTTGTGACTGCGAAACCTCTGCCTATAAGCTTCGGGCACAAGCTCATATGCACGAAGGATGGCAGCCTTCACAGTATCATACAATAGACTATCTTCTAGGGAAAGGGTTGAACAAACCTCTTGGGCTTTACCAGTCAATTTGCATTGAAGCAACAAAGGCCAGACCTCTCTTGGCCAGCGCAATGAAGCAGCAATACGCTCAAACACATTAAAATAAGTATCAACTTCGGTCTCTCGGAACGGAGGCACCAAAGCAATGTGTTTACTTATATCAAAAGTGTGTGATGAATAAGCTGTGGAGGAGGACATACCCGGGCCTTGTGGAGGAGTCGGTGTAGCAGAGTTGGATCCACTCCTTTGGTCTCCCAGCTCCAACTCCCGCAGTCTGAGCTCTTTTTCCACCTCAAGCTCCAACCTACGGATGTTAACAGCCCTTTCGTTTTCCGCCTCAAGCTCCATTTTACGAAGCCGATACTCCGCCTCACGTGCTTGTGCCTTCTCCTGAGCCTCCATCTGGAGACGGGCTATTCTAACCTTGACCTGGGCCCCTTCTCGAGACCCAGTTGACACAGGAGAGGTCAAGTGAAAATGTGGCAATGTGACGTTCACACCTGCCTTTTCAGCACCATGGGCTTGCTCCTCAGAAGGCGGTGCTTCTGTAAGTTCACCAGGAGGACTTGCATGTTCATCAGAGACCGCAGGTAAAACAAGCGTCCCCTGCTCCAACAGCTTATCTACCACAAGACACCTGATATCCTGCTTAAGATGCTTTTGTTGAACCGAGAGTTGAAAATGTGTGGCAATCTCCACTAAGTCTGCCTTGCGGCAGCTATCTAGCGCTTCCCAAGTAGGATTGCTCAAGAATTTCCCCAGATCAAAAGTACTAACTGCCATTATTTTTTTTTACACAAATGCCATTTTTACACAAATTAATTAATAACTATACAAGTGTAAACAAACACAGTTCACCAAATCCATCAACCAACAATTGAACACGGGTTACAAAATCCCGGCAGAGACCCAGAACTGAAGCCTTAAAGGGGAACTATCTTATAAATGGCCTTTTTGAGTGTTTAGCATTGTTTCCTAGCTATGTGAACTTATATTAATATGATCTATGTCTCTAATTCTCATATTGGCACATTCTTCCAATTCTCCTCTCACAATATTCACCCTCACTGAACTGAGTCATCTGAAAATGTGCTGATTTGTGATGTCAGAGAGACACCGCTGCATGATAATGTGGCTGTGTGGCATCAGGCACATGATGAGCTGCACACAGTGGTTTGAGCCCAGGCTCAAAACGGCTTAAGATCTTGAGGTAGAAGAATGCTGTTTTTGAGGACTTGATTAGAAATACAAAACAATGAATAAAAAAAATTCAAAATTACAGAGGTGTTCCATAGACTCACAGGAATTGTGTAAAAGTGCCCAAATAGTGAAAGAAATAGTAAAATAGTTCCCCTTTAAAGAAAACTGTAATGTCCTACTGGAATAGACTTACACAATATTTGGTTTCAATTACCAGTAAGGTGGGATTCAAGAGGAGACTAAGAGTGGCTGTAATGCAGAAAGAGATTGATTTTGGTTGGGTCTAATCTGTGTCTAATGAATGGGTTCTTGTGTTGGGTTATGTGTTGATTTGGAATGTCTTTGTCTAGTGGTTATGAGGAGTATTAGAGTATGAGTGTATGGAATGTCGTGCTGTTTTTGAGCACGTTTTAGTTTTCTCTGAGATGTTTCCATGTGTTGTTTTATTGATATTTGTTGTTTTATTGATATTTGATTTGTTCTCTATGTTTGTATATTTGTTATTGTTCTATATTAGAAAATTTGGCATACATATTTGTTTGATTGGTTTAATGTTCTATAATTGTTTGTATATTTTATTGGTGTTTTATTGATATTTGTTTTGTTTTTATGTTGTTTTATTGATTATTCTTGTTTTAATTTGATATGTTTGGATCCAGACCCCAGGAAGAATAGTCGCTGCTGAGGCAGTGACTAATGGGGATCTGAAATAAAGAAATTAAGAAATAGTCACCAAAGCAGCCGGGCGGCCCAAGGGCACACACCCCGCATGGGTTTTGGGTCTGATAAATGCACGCATCCCCGGAGGTCAGCGCTCGTTTGCATAGCTCTAGAATTGCCACAGTTATCCAAGTAACAGGTGAACGTCCAAAGGAACCATAACTGATTTAATGAGCCATTCGCAGTTTCACTGTATCGGCCATGTGTACTTAGACTCACATGGCTTAATCTTTGAGACAAGCATAATGCTACTGTGGTAGGATCAACCAGGTAGCCTTCTTCTGTACGGCGAGCGGCGCCCGAACGCGGACCCTGTGTGTGTGGGTGTGTGTGTGTGTGCGCATGTCCTTGCCCCATGATCAAGATTTCCACAAAGTTTGGTCATGTTAGGTGAATCCATTTAGAAGTTGAGCACCTTTTTGTTATAGACCACTTGCATTGCCACACCCCCTTTTAGCCAATTTGGCATGAACACACACATAGACATGCCTCCTTGTGAGTGTGTGAGTGTGTGAGTGAGTGAGTGAGTGAGTGAGTGAGTGAGTGAGTGAGTGAGTGAGTGAGTGAGTGAGTGAGTGAGTGAGTGAGTGAGTGAGTGAGTGAGTGAATGTCTGCCTGCTGGGGTGAGAACTGCGGCCACTAGAGGGTGGGGAATGTTGTACCTAATAGAGCTGCTAATGAATTTGCAGAGGCAGATCCAATAAACTAATATCCTATAAAACCTGACTATAAACGGCGGCTACCCATGTCCATTTCTCGCCGTTTAACCCCCCCCCCCAAAAAAAAATGGAACGTGCCTGGGTCAATAACTGGTGTTTAACCCGGGTCATCTCATCTGTGTAAAAGGGGTTTAGTGGGCAGACTTTCCTGTTAAAGATCCCTCCTTTTCATAATTCTTCTTGACCTATCTGGTGTCGGCGTGAGCTCATGTTCTCTCATCTTAACCACTTGAGTTCAGCCCTCCATCCCCTGCACCTCGTACATTATCCTCCTCTTCCTCTGTCTTTCCTGTATCCCTCCATCCCCTGCACCTCGTACATTATCCTCCTCTTCCTCTGTCTTTCCTGTATCCCTCCATCCCCTGCACCTCGTACATTATCCTCCTCTTCCTCTGTCTTTCCTGTATCCCTCCATCCCCTGCACCTCGTACATTATCCTCCTCTTCCTGTTTCCGGCAGCCCTCCATCTCCTGGGCGTCGTACATTAGTCATTTTAAGTAGCCTTTTACACAATGTCTGTTTTTACTTTTACTTTGACTGGATTGTGTATTGCATGGAATGTTGTTGTTGCCGTGCTGTCATTGAGATGTTTTGTTTTTGTTGTTTGTTGTTTTTCGTGTTTGTGTTGTTTTGTTACTCGTGAAGCTACAAATATGAATTGCCCCACGCGGGATCAATAAAGTTGTCTGAATTATCCTCAACTTCCTCGCTCTTTCCTGTAGTTTCCATCTCCTGGGCATCGTACATTACAGGGCTGTACGCTAAGCTTTTTCACTAGGGGCACACTTGCCCCTAAATGAGAAATTTAGGGGCAAAGAATATTTTTTAGGGGCACATTTTTAAATAACTATTTTACCATTATAGTAGGGCTGGGCGATATGGCCTCTAAATGATATCGCGATATTTTTTGGCCATATCACGATACACGATATATATCGCAATATTTTGACATTTCCTCTAAAGCACTTAAAAATGCTTGATTTAACCCTTTGATGCATACAGTCATATATATATATATATATACACACACACACTACTGTGAGAAAATAATAATCACACACACAACGGGATAATGGCTTATAGCAGACTTAATGATTTTAGAATATTTCAGATAATGAAATTAAATGTTTATATCATCAACTATCCAGTTAGTATTTATACTGTCTGTAACGTTTGGCTACTTTAAATCATTGAATGTAGAGAGAGCTGTACTGTATTGTACCCATTCTGCAATCTGTTAATAAAGTTTTCAATCAATCAGAGAGAGAGAGAGAGAGAGAGAGAGAGAGAGAGAGAGAGAGAGAGAGAGAGAGAGAGAGAGAGAGAGAGAGAGAGAGAGAGAGAGAGAGAGAGAGAGAGAGAGAGAGAGAGAGAGAGAGAGAGAGAGAGAGAGAGAGAGAGAGAGAGAGAGAGAGAGAGAGAGAGAGAGAGAGAGAGAGAGAGAGAGAGAGAGAGAGAGAGAGAGAGAGAGAGAGAGAGAGAGAGAGAGAGAGAGAGAGAGGGGGGCGAGAACGAATGAGAGAGCCAGCCCCCCCCCGCCCGGGTTTTGTTCTAGCTTCGCGTTTTGATCGTCTAAGCTGCCGTAGGTGATGACGTCACACTCGAATGTGAACAGGAAGCGTTTAACAGACGGAGATGGAAAGTGGATGATATACAGTAACAGAAACGAATAACCAATAAATATGAAGTTATGTTTAAACTTCTGTTGTCAAGCGTTGTCAATATAACCCACCCCCTTTCCTCCCGAATGGAACTAGTGTTGTGGAGTCCGCTTTGACTGGTGTCCAGGGTTAGCAGCAGCTAACGCTAGTTAGCTTAGCATAATCCTAATGGATACCGTGGATAGCAGCTAACGTTAGCCCATTGCTCGTGTCAATCAAATTGCATGTTATTAAAGGTCCGCGCTGGTCTGTCTAATGAAATTACAACCGCAACATTATGCCCTGGTTGTAGGCTAATGTTTTATCCAATTTGTATGGATTAATTTAGGAGTGAAATGCGAATGAAGGGTTGCAATCACTACTCGCAAGCTTGCCCCCAGATGATATTTTCCACTCGCACCGGCCAGATTAGGGGGCAATTTGCGACGAGATGCTCGCAGTGTACAGCCCTGCATTATCCTCCTATTCCCCGCTATTTCCTGTAGCCTCCGTGCCGTCGATGAACTCAGCCGGTTCTTTCTCTCAGGCCCGTGTTGTTGTATCTCAGGACCTTTCATCCGACCTCAGAAGGCCCAAGTTGAGTCTCCGTCCACATTTAGCAGTGCAAGTTGGTGAGAGGGGGAGGCGAGAGGGGGAGGTGAGAGCGGGGAGGTGAGAGGATGAGGCGAGAGCGGGGAGGTGAGGGGGAGGAGAGAATGGGAGGCGAGTGCGGGAGGCAAGAGGGGGAGGTGAGAGCGGGAAGGTGAGAGGATGAGGCGAGAGCGGGGAGGTGAGAGGGGGAGGAGAGAATGGGAGGCGAGAGCGGGAGGAGAGAGGGGGAGGTGAAAGCGGGAAGGTGAGAGGATGAGGCGAGAGCGGGGATGTGAGAGGGGGAGGAGAGAGGGGGAGGCGAGAGGGGGAGGAGAGAATGGGAGGCGAGAGCGGGAGGAGAGGGGGGAGGCGAGAGGGGGAGGAGAGAATGGGAGGCGAGAGAGGGAGGAGAGAATGGGAGGCGAGAGCGGGGAGGCGAGAGCGGGGAGGAGAGGGGGAGGCAAGAGGGGGAGGCAAGAGGGGGATAGACGAGAGCGGGGAGGAGAGAGGGGGAGGCGAGAGCGGGGAGGAGAGAGGGGGAGGCGAGAGGGGGAGGCGAGAGCGGGGAGGGGGAGGCGAGAGCGGGAGGCGAGAGGGGGAGGTGAGTTAGGGAGGAGAGAGGGGGAGGCAAGGGGGCGGGCAAGAGTAGGAGGCGAGAGCGGGAGGTTAGAGGGGGAGGCGAGAGGGGGAGGTGGGGGTGGCTCTACAAGTAACTGTTTCGGACCTTCCTCAGACCCGCCCCGACCGCTCCCTCTCTCTCGCCCCGCCGTTCCCCCGCGGCCCCAAAAAAGGGAAGTGAGGTGAGCCGCGTCCCGGCATGCCGCACGCCTCTCCGCTGTCGGCCGTAATGGCCATTGTGGGTGATTGAGAGCTGAGGGGGAGCGCGGGCAGGAGGAGGGAGAGCGGGCCATCGTAACTCACCCTCCGCTACCAGAAAATAGATATAATCTCAACATTAACTCCATTAATAGTAGCAGGAGTTGAATTAAGAAAGCCGTAAAGCATGTGCGCCCCGAGGATAAATTACAGCCCGGCCCTCCCCCTCTTTTCTCCTTCCATCCCTCCCCTCTTTCTCTCTCTCCACCCCGCCGTTCCCTTCCTTTGCCCCGTCACTGAACCTCCTTCGCGTTCCGTCGTTCCCTTGAGTTATTTCGGAGTCTCTTTCTTCTTGCATGGTTTTAGACCAAGTCAAATTTGCACTTGTGGGACGTAACTCCCCCCCCCCACCCACCCACCTCTCTCTCCCGTTGCCGCGTCCCCGTCCGGCTGATTGGCGGTCGGTCTGCGTACCGTAAGTTATGCCAAGCCGTCTGGCCCTCTGCCCCCCGACGCGATCCCCTCCTTTCTGATTTGTGGTTTGGATACCGGCCGGCCTTCTAATAAGGGGACCATCCCAAATAGGTATGCTGTATCACGCACACACACACACACACACACACACACACACACACACACACACACACACACACACACACACACACACACACACACACACACACACACACACACACACACACCTATACACACCTATACACACACAAACACACACACACACACACCTATACACACACACACACACACACACACACACAAAAATACTGGGTATGAGTCCGTCCGAGCCCCTCATCTCGTTTAGTGCTCCGGTATCGATCAGAACAGGATGTGAGAGACTGGGCAATAAAGTGAAGCAACACTCTCTCTTCTTCACCTCCCTCCTCCTCCTCCTCCACGTTCACTCAGCCATTCATCCTGGCTTTTCATACACGCATAGGAGGACAATCAGCAGGCTTTGATGCCGCGCCTGTGATGATGATGACACAGAGGGATCAGGAAGGTTCTCTCAGGGGCCTCGGCGAAGGAAACTCTGTCACGGGAGGTCAGGGGTCACAGACGCTGCAGCATCAGCACAAATGTCCTAAAAGATTATATTTGTGCTTTAATCTCAGTATGTGGACTATGCTTTTTTTTAATAAAACTGTTTAGCCCAGGATTAGACTAGATTAGATTAAAATGTATTGTCATCATACAGCACAAGCACAGTACAACAATACATACATACATACATACATACATACATACATACATACATACATACACATACATACATACATACATACATACATACATACATACATATATATATACATACATACACACACATACATATTCTGTACTTCTGTATGACAACTATTAAAGAACTTGAACTTGAACACGTGTATACAAAGCTCAATAGAGCTACGGTTTCCCTGGCTTTTAACACTTTGAGTGCCATGGGTCTGGTCCCCCGGAACCCTGTTGCGTGCCACCACCCACTTCAATGACAGAGCTCTCATATTTGCGAACGCATAAACTATATCTTAAATTATGGCTATGTGTCTAATATGGCCGTCGCTTATCAATGACTTGTTTGCAGTCAACATTGTCGAAACGGATTGTTTTTTAATCGGTTCATTTCCGTTTTATACCATTTTGAAAAACGCTAGTTTTTTTTAAAGTTCCAGAAGAAAATAAAGATTCTGTGATAAACGCACTTTACTGGAATACACTGGAATACACAAAACACGTTGTCATTTTTTGGCCTATTTATGAATCGTTTTCAAATAAACGCTAGATTATCGATAGTATGTGTACTTATGCACGCTATAGAAGCGGGCTGAAAAATCGATTATCTTATTTTCTGATCGCACACACACACAGACACCCTCCGTATGTATATATTCTCTCCCCACCGTATGTATATTTCTCTCCCACCCTTCCACCCCCTCCTAATGTACAGTCTCCTCCCCATCATATGTATATACTCTGTCAGGATCTATGGGTAACAGTACTGTATATTTGCATATCATATATGTCACAAATGTAACAGTACTATATACCTGTATGTCATGTATGTCCCTATGCCATAAATGTCATGATGTCATGTATGTTGTGTAATGTCACTATGAATTGAAAATGGGGGACCCTGATGTAAACAAGACAAACGTCTTTCTCTGGTCTGCATCCCCTTAACAATTGTATGTATTGAGCCGTACTGTATTGTACCCATTCTGCAATCTGTTAAATAACGTTTTCATTCATTCATTCATTCACACACACATACACACATATGGCACACACTGATATATAGGTGAAAATAGCTCTGATTATCCCAAGACTGGTAAAGTAGATTCCTTGCCTCAGATCAGATGTTCTCCAAAAAGATTATTCCAATTCCTGATCGCCATTCCAAATATCGATCGTGTTTATTGATCCAACGCTGGGTACTGGAAACACACATTCTCCGCTGTTCTGGTGGTGGGCGATTACTTGGATTGTCTCCGGTTACTTGTCTGACAAGTAAAATGTGGAAGCAGGACTTTTTTTTTCATTCAATCCAATCCAAAGGGGTGCAGTACCATCCGGCGAGATGATAGGGGGCGGTATTTTCCCTGTTCGAGTTCAGACAGATCCCCACTGGTAACGTGAGGCTAGATTGATGAAAAATGAATGGAAATCGATAATAAAAAAAAAACGATCTCTC
Organism: Notolepis coatsorum; assembly: GCF_963971535.1. Lineage (NCBI taxonomy): Eukaryota > Metazoa > Chordata > Actinopteri > Aulopiformes > Paralepididae > Notolepis > Notolepis coatsorum. The sequence goes on from NC_140166.1 coordinate 164,102,884, forward strand.
GTCGCTGGCACTCAACGGTTGGCATGAACTAACGAGAAATCTCGTCGCTGGCACTCGAAGTGTTAACAGAGGCCAACGCGGTCACATGATGGGGATGATTTTGACGGTGGAAATGGCCGTTGAAGAAAATAGCACAGGAACAACCTTTGGAAAAAGGGACAAGCGCACTGGTGATTTCTAGGTGCTCAAGACGGGTGCATGGATGAGCGAATTGGGCCTTGCAGCTTGAAGCGATCAAGTGAACGCATGCAGGTACCAACCAACCAGCAGTGAATAGAGAGGCGGTTCTTCTGAGCACCTAATGAACTGAAACAAAGGCTACTGGATACCATCAAGAAGTCCCAGGCAAGGAAAGGATACCATGGGAACTCATTTAGAAGTTTCATACTTGGCAAAGAAAGACTAAATACAGTATGCAAGGAAAAACACAAAATATATAATACGGTAAAGTATTGCCCACCATACAGTGGGGAAGAAAAAACCGAGGTGGGCCTACTTTAAACCAGGTAAAAACTAGGTGGGCCTACGGTGGGCCTACTTTAAAGCAGGTAAAAACTAGGTGTGCCTACTTTAAAGCAGGTAAAAACTAGGTGGGTACTTTAAAGCAGGTAAAAACCTAGGTGTGCCTAATTTAAAGCAGGTAAAAGAGGTGGGCTACTTTAAAGCAAAACCTTGGTATTCCTATTCCGAATATGTAGGCCTGTATTGATACTTGTTGTCTACCCAAAACTAGATTGTTCATTACAGTCAAGCTCCTGTTTAATGTTAGATTTCACAGTCTTGGACGTACAACACCACTGCTTAGCCTACAGTGCCGTCTAAGTTGTAACTGCACAGCCTGAAGTAGGAGTCACAGCAGCCCTCCTCCTCCTCCTCCTCCTATTCCTCACTATGCACAGGAATTAGCCAGATGACAGTTTCTGCTGCGCTCTGTTTCAAGGGTAACTGTTTCCCCAATATGAGCTTACTAATGCTTGGCTTGCAGACAAACGGACGAGACCAGCATTATTCGGAGCAGTCGCGCGACCCTCCAAATTCCTCCCTGTCACCAAAACAAAAGTCAGATCGTTCATCAGCGGCAGGAGTAGTGCTGAATCGCTCTCTCCCTCATCTGTGTGTCGCATGGTCAGAGAGGAGCAGCGTGCACGCACACACACACACCGTGCGCACACTGAGCACACACACACACAGCATGTAGAGAAATTCACACCCAGGCAAACTACTCACTAGGGACTTCCTCTGTACCCTCTTCCATCTCCTCCTTCCATGACTCCTTCTGTCTTTTCACTGCTCTTATCTGTCCACCCCCCCTCCCTCTCTCTCTTCTCCATCTACTTCCTCCTCCTCCCTCCTTTCTTTCTCTGTGTTTTCCCTCCTTCCTTGTCCATCTCTCTCTTTCTATCGTTGCTTTTCTGCCCTTCTGTGTGGATTCTGCTTGCTTCTCTAACCTCTGCTCATAATTCTTCCCTCAACTTTCAGCGTATACATACACACACACATACCTTTAAATGTTTACTATACTTGTGAGGACATTGTATTGACTTACATTAATTCCTTAGCCCCTTACCCTAACCATAATCAGTGTGTTTGGAGTGAGGATCAACCAGAATATCTCAAAACCCAAAATGTCCTTGCATTAAAGTGTTAATCCCGAAGATTTTCCTGCTTATAAATACCATCATTTATATTCTTGCTGACATCTTTGTTTCAATAGTGTTTCCATGTATTCGCATTCTCTATATACTAGATTCCACTGGTGGTGGCCTGCTCCACTATTCCCGGCCAGTATGCAAATGAGGATGTAAGAGACAGGACGGTAAGAGAATGTTCCCTGAACATTCACGGAAAAGAACGGAACCTGCGGATAAATCATAAATCGCTGACTTGTGTGACCAAAAAAAGACGATTAACAATTGAGAGTAAATATCACTTATGGTTTCTCAAGAGAGGGCTCTAATGCTAACATTAGTTAGCTCGCCTACAATTTAGCAAATGTAATCGCGTCTGCAGACACATCATCTTCTTCGCCTTCTTCATCCAAAACACACTAAATTACAGCAGGATTATTTTCCGATACCATTTTTTCCTTCCCGATTCCCGATTTTATTTTACAGATACATATACAGTTTTTTAGTAATAACTAGAAAGTAATGGTATGTATTCAACAACAGGTGATTGTATAGATTAGTATCGTTAATTGACAACTGTGCTCAATGAGTTAGGGCATTTGCCATGTTGTATGGCAAAACACATGGGAAAACTATGACTAGCTTGTGGTGATTAGACATAATTCACCCACAGAAATGTTGTTGGGACATTGGTTCCGCATGGACGTTATAGCTATCCTGTCAGCACCGGTTCAGTTAGCTAGTAACGAGACAGGTGTATGTTTTTATTTTTTTCCCTCCTTTTTCCTCCGATTTTCTCCCATCCCAATGTTAGTCGTTATGCCAATCCCCTTCCTGGTCGCTGCGCACTTACCCCCCACAGTCGGTTTGGGAGAGTGGAGGCTATCACGTGCTTCCTCCGACACACGTCTAGCCAATCAACCGCTTCTTTTCACCTGGCAGCGCGGACTCTCACTGAGAGGGTATAACGTGTGGAAGGATCACACTACCCCCCCTTAGATCCTATCCGCGCTGAGCAGGCGCCCCGACCGAACTGTAGGAGTCGCTGTTTACAACGACCCGGACCCACCCCTCCAGCTTTCCCACCCTCTAATACTGCCAATTGTATTAGTGTGAACGGCCAGCCAAACTGGTGACAACGCCGGACCTGTGAGCTGGATTCGAACAGGCGAATCCAGCGTCTCCGGCGTTTGGTGACGAACGCAATCTCCGCTACGCCACCTGACCGCCCGACAGGTGTATGTTGTGATTTTTGATGCACAATAAATATTCAACATTCTCTTTTGAGACTTGACTCCTATCCTTCGACACTACAAGCTAAACATTGTCACCGGTATGGCTGTCCGGCAACATGTCATTAATTGCGTGCCTGTGTGCGAGAGGTCGGTCAGTATTAGCAGTATTAGCCCCAACTGTGGCCAATTTTAGCCAAGGTACCGTTATCAAGCTAAGCTAGCTAACCCAACTAGCTCGTCTTCCCCACAGGGTTCTTCACATTGATATTTGATAACGTTAGTCGGTAGCTACTTGGCTTGAATCCGATTCACCGTGGGTGCATTATTGTTCATAGATGGCCAGTGTCAGGTCCTCGAGAAAGGACAGGCAATCATCTGTTTTGATGTAACGTTAAAGCGGAGGTTGTTTCAACTAGCTAGCTTTTCAGCTAATGCTAATAACACCAGCAAGCGAAACACCTCCAAGCTCCCCGTCACACCGCTCTGTCGGGGAAGATGGCATTTAGGAAAGTGTATCTGCTGTTAAAATGACAAACGGCATTGACACTTTCATTCACGGTTGATTAAAAACACATACATTTTATAATCCTCACCTCCGCTAGCACCGCACGTGTTGTTGTTGATCAATTACGTCATAATATGGGATCGGAGCATAGACTTGACGCATACTCGCCGATACCCGATCCAGCATTTTAGGCTGTATCGGAGGCATTTCCGATACTGGTATCGGTATCGGAACAACTCTAATTTTATCACCAGTTTGTTTGTGTGTGTGTCGTTTCAAAAGGAACTCTGGGATCTGTCATTTGAAAACACCCAGAACTTACCACCAGTCACCACAGGTGTCGCCAAGTCCATCTTAACAGTACGGTCTTCAGGATTAACACTTTAAAGGCGGTTTGTCAAGAGTCTGTTCTCACAAGTATAGCTAAACAAGTACACACACACACGCACACTTACTTCACTCTCAATCTCACTTCCCTCCCGACACACTTGTCCCCTCGTCCGTCGCCTTAAGTAATCGCCGTGGCGATTTGGGATGATGCATTGCGTAGACGTGCGCATGTCTCTCCCCCTCCCCCGGGCCTCCGCGGGGGAAAAAGGAGGGGCCAGCGCAGAGCGTCCCTCCTGAAACGAGCCTCCTGCTGTCCGGCAGGGGAGGATTTGTGTGGTGAACGCCAGGCCTGGAGGCGGTCTGATAACGCAGTGTCCCGCCGGAGGTCAAGGACGACACGGGGAACAGGTCAAGGAGGAGAGGGGATTGGAGGAAGAGGGGAAGAATTGCTCTCCATCTCCTCTCTCTCTCTGAAATGTGTCTACGATTCTTACGTGATGGTGTTCTTTTGTTGTTGTTGTTGTGTTTGTGGGAAGGCATGCGCTGCTGGTGAATGGCTTGTAGGACACACTGCTGTGGAATAGAATATTCTACTGTGATAGAGCTGAGCAGGCTGCAGTGCAGTAGAATGTGAGATTCTACTAAGATAGGAATTAATAGGTCACAGATTCATGATAAACTCATAGCCACACTACACACTCACAGCCGCGATGAAATAGGACTCAATGTTGCTAGGACTTAATGTAGGTATTAACACATTCAGCGCCAGAGGTTGTGTGTGCCAGCGCTTTAATGAATGGGGATACATGCCGGTGTTTGCAGGGCTAAAACTATATTAAATACCATAGCTATGGATATAAAATGATTGCCCATTTGACATCGAGTATCTATCGTTCAATTTGTGAAAAAGAAAAAAGTTTTTCATCCATACATTCCCGTTTTATACCGTGGTGAATATGAGTATAGTTTTAGAGTAATTCTATGTAATCCCAGGAAACGCCGCTAAGCAGCGTTTAGTGCATTCACTAGAAACCGTGCCATTCCTCGCCTGGATCAACGATCAATCTGAAATCAACGATATATTATCTGTATTATGTTTCATCATGCATGCATGATGGGGGGGGTTCTATGCTTCGATCATCACCAAAGGAATACGTTACACAGTACATTACAGACACACGCTCCAATCGCGGGGAAGGAATGATTGGGTCAACGCAAGATTGATACCATATAGCACTTACCTTGACTAGGATGTACTGCAAAAAGAATATTCCAATTATCTGATCCAAGTATTGATGTCGATCGTGTTGCCAACATAATCCACCAAAGAACATGAATCGGCGGTGCTTGATTATCCCCAATCCATGTGTTATAAACGTTACTCCTGCCCGACAAGGAAAACCCGGACCGGACTTTTTAGATCGACGTACAGGCTGAGCCAGAGAGATTCCAAGGATGTGCAATACCGGCCGCAAGGCGTTAGGCGGCGTTATTGGACGTTTGCGATCTCAGACCCATTCCCAATGATAACATCAGGCTCCCTCGATGGATTATGAATGGAAATAGCGAATAAAAGAAATAACGACCAAAACCCGACTTTTCTCGGGTTTGGCGCTCAAGCGATGGCGAGTTAACTCGACTTATCTCGGGTCTGGCGTCCAATGTGTTAATGTTGATAACAATTACGATAGCAGCATAACAATAACAACATGGCAGCAACTAGTGATGCACGATATATCGGCCGCCGATATAATATCGGCCGATATGGCCGTTTTTTTACACATCGGTATCGGTCCGATATCAAGATGGGGCCGATATCCGATATTTAAAAAAAAAATGTTTTTTTTTTTTTTTTTTTTTTTTATCTTTTTTTTTTTTTTTTTTACATGTTTTGGCCTTAAATAGTTTCAAAAATCAGTCATTTCTGAAAATAAGTTACAAAAGTAAAAAAATTATGCGTTTTGGAAAATAGCTCTTTATTTGATTATCATAAAAAAGTGTTTTCTATACAGAGATATCGACATCGGTAAATATCGGTATCGGCCAGAACGGCAATATTAATATCGGTTATCGGTATCGGCCACAATTTTCACATCGGTGCATCACTAGCAGCAACGTTTCTCTTATTTTTAGTATCTTGGATTATGTATTGATTATGTATGTATTATTACCAACCATTGTGTTTTAGCTGTGACCAGCAACCAATCACTCTGTCGGTTGGTTGGTCCACAAAAATGCCTACCATTTGACTTACTTGACTTAAGCCTTTGCACTCCCTGCGGAGCATAGGCCACTGACGATTTCTTTCCATGTTGCACGGTTTTTGGCCTCCCGAACGATGTTGTGCCATCCCAGTCCAGCCTCTTTCATTTCCCCTTCCCAAGAACGGCGCCAGGTGTTTCGAGGCCTGCCGCGTTTCCTCTTTCCGGGTGGGTTCCATCGTAGGGCTTGCCGGGCAATGTTTGTGTCTTCCTTTCTCAGGGTATGGCCTATCCACATCCTACCATTTGGGGGACAGAGATTGTCGTAGCCCTTGGTTACTCATTGGCAAGCTATAGGCTCTGCTAACACTTTTAACACATTGAGTGCCACGCCCCTTCCGCAAAGTGACCTGGCCTTGCCGTCCATTAACCCCATGTAAACCTAGTTGTAGTTTGTAGAGCTAAACCTATATTTTATAGTATAGCTATGGGTCTAATAACGCCGTCAAGTGTCAGTGAGTTGCTTCCAGTCAACGTGCAAAAAACTGATTATTTTTTCATCCGTACATTTCCGTTTTATACCGTTTTGAATTTGAATATAGTTTGGGTGGTTCTGAGTCATTCCAGGAAAAAGACGCGAAAACAGCGTTTTTGTGTAATTCAATAAACACGTTGTCATTTTTCGCCTGATTATCGAATCTTCCTGAAATCAATGCTAGATCAGCATGCAATGTGGTTTAGACCGGCGCACCCCCCCCCCCCCCCCCCCCCCCCTCCTGCACCCAACGGCAAACAGACACACACACACACAGAGACAGCGTCGATCGGGGTAGAAATAAATATCAGATCAACGATCAAATTTATATATAGTGTTCTTACCTTGTATCTGATGTAATGCAAAAGAAATAATCCAATCATCTGATCGCCATTCCAGTTATCCAATATCCACAGCGATCCTGTCTCTGACGTTGTTGGGCATTGCACAATAACGGCCGGGCGGGGTCAGTTGTCCAAACCATCCCTACAATCGTGTGTTTTGCCGGAGTGTTTAGGACCCGCCCCCACGCCGCCGCAGCTTGGTAGAGAAAAGAAACTGCCCCGTTCCCTTTTTTTTTTTTTTTTTTTTGTACCTTCTCTTTTTCCAAATTTTCTCTGTTTTTCTCCCCGTCCCAATTTTTTTGTCGTTGTGCCAATTCCCCCCCTCCCCTACCTGGTTGTTGTACGCATGTTCTCCTACGAGTCGGTACAAGGGCGTCCCGAAGCCGATCGCACGCTTCCTCCGATACGTGCGGCGACTACCAGTGACGTCTTTTTTCACTTGGCAGCGAGGACTCTCATTGGTGAAGTGTAACACGTGGGAGGGCACGCTATCTCCACCAAGTCCTGCCCCCGCTGAGCAAGCGCCGAGACCTGACCTGTCCACAACGCCAGATTCCCACCCACCAGCTTCCCACCCCCTAATACTGCCAATTGTATTAGTATGAACGACCAGCCAAGCTGGTAGCAACGCAGAGAGCTGGGCTCGAACCCAGCATCTCCTGCGTTGGTGACGAGCGCAATCTCCGCTACGCCACCTGACCGCCCAACTACCCCGTTCCTAATGGAGTGCAATAATGGCCGAAGGCGTTAGAGGGCGGTATAAGGCCGTCTGCCAGCTCAGACACACTCAGAACAGTATGCACAAGGTGCCCCGCTGAATTATGAATGGCAATAGCGATTAAAAGAAATACCGTGAGAAAAACGTAGATCTACGTTTCCGGCACTCAACGGTTGGGCGACAGAAACGTAGTTCTACATTAACGACACCGGATGTGTTAACGGTCACACTTTAGAATAACGATCTCTTATGTATAGTTAATAGATCACTTTCACACTGTTAGTTAATGAGTTATTGATGATTTGTTAATTGTTTGTTAATGCTTGGTTAATGATTTAAAACCATGCCTTAGAAATAGTTAATAGATCATGAACACGCTATTAGTAAACACGCTTGTACAAGTAAGCCCTCTCTGTTGCCAACTCCTTCTACTATTCTAACATCATCAGTACTGGAAAAGGCAAACCCAGAGCCCTCTTCTCTAGTCAGCCACCCAGCACCAGAGCCCTCTTCTGTAGTCAGCCACCTACTACAGCCACCCAGCACCAGAGCCCTCTTCTGTAGTCAGCCACCTACTACAGCCACCCAGCACCAGAGCCCTCTCCTCTAGTCAGCCACCTACTACAGCCACCCAGCACCAGAGCCCTCTTCTCTAGTCAGCCACCTACTACAGCCACCCAGCACCAGAGCCCCCTTCTCTAGTCAGACACCTGCAACAGCCACCCAGCACCAGAGCCCTCTTCTCTAGTCAGCCACCTACTACAGCCACCCAGCACCAGAGCCCTCTCCTCTAGTCAGCCACCTACTACAGCCACCCAGCACCAGAGCCCTCTCCTCTAGTCAGCCACCTACTACAGCCACCCAGCACCAGAGCTCTCTTCTCTAGTCAGCACCTACTACAGCCACCCAGCACCAGAGCCCTCTCCTCTAGTCAGACACCTACTACAGCCACCCAGCACCAGAGCCCTCTCCTCTAGTCAGCCACCTACTACAGCCACCCAGCACCAGAGCCCTCTCCTCTAGTCAGCACCTACTACAGCCACCCAGCACCAGAGCCCTCTCCTCTAGTCAGCACCTACTACAGCCACCCAGCACCAGAGCCCTCTCCTCTAGTCAGCCACCTACTACAGCCACCCAGCACCAGAGCTCTCTTCTCTAGTCAGCCACCTACTACAGCCACTCAGCACCAGAGCCCTCTGCTCTAGTCAGCCACCTACTACAGCCACCCAGCACCAGAGCCCTCTCCTCTAGTCAGACACCTACTACAGCCACCCAGCACCAGAGCTCTCTTCTCTAGTCAGCCACCTACTACAGCCACTCAGCACCAGAGCCCTCTCCTCTAGTCAGCCACCTACTACAGCCACCCAGCACCAGAGCCCTCTTCTCTAGTCAGCCACCTACTACAGCCACCCAGCACCAGAGCCCTCTTCTCTAGTCAGCCACCTACTACAGCCACCCAGCACCAGAGCCCTCTCCTCTAGTCAGCCACCTACTACAGCCACCCAGCACCAGAACCCTCTTCTCTAGTCAGCCACCTACTACAGCCACCCAGCACCAGAGCCCCCTTCTCTAGTCAGCCACCTACTACAGCCACCCAGCACCAGAGCCCTCTTCTCTAGTCAGCCACCTACTACAGCCACCCAGCACCAGAGCCCTCTTCTCTAGTCAGCCACCTACTACAGCCACCCTGCACCTTTTTGCCATATTTCTTTTTGTCTAGCAGTGATGAGCTTGAGTGTTACACTCTTGGGCACTCTACTATGCACACAGTGCAAGAGGAGTCGGGTGACTTCTTTTGTCAGGATCCTTCTGACGTTGCAGGTTCTGGTTGTTGAGGTGATGTGAGCAGAGAAGTCCAGCCGGTCATCAAGGACCATACCTATAGGTTCTTGCTGGTTGGGGAGGGAGGGTGGTAGTGAGAGGGAGGGTGGTAGTGAGAGGGAGGGTGGTAGTGAGAGGGAGGGTGGTAGTGAGAGGGAGGGTGGTAGTGAGAGGGAGGGTGGTAGTGAGAGGGAGGGTGGTAGTGAAAGGGAGGGTGGTAGTGAGAGGGAGGGTATTAGTGAGAGGGAGGGTGGTAGTGAGAGGGAGGGTGGTAGTGAGAGGGAGGGTGGTAGTGAGACGGAGGGTGGTAGTGAGACGGAGGGTGGTAGTGAGAGGGAGGGTGGTAGTGAGAGGGAGGGTGGTAGTGAGACGGAGGGTGGTAGTGAGAGGGAGGGTGGTAGTGAGAGGGAGGGTGGTAGTGAGACGGAGGGTGGTAGTGAGAGGGAGGGTGGTAGTGAGACGGAGGGTGGTAGTGAGAGGGAGGGTGGTAGTGAGAGGGAGGGTGGTAGTGAAAGGGAGGGTGGTAGTGAGAGGGAGGGTCAGGTAGTGAGAGGGAGGGTGGTAGTGAGAGGGAGGGTGGTAGTGAGACGGAGGGTGGTAGTGAGAGGGAGGGTGGTAGTGAGAGGGAGGGTGGTAGTGAGAGGGAGGGTGGTAGTGAAAGGGAGGGTGGTAGTGAGAGGGAGGGTGGTAGTGAGAGGGAGGGTGGTAGTGAGAGGGAGGGTGGTAGTGAGAGGGAGGGTGGTAGTGAGAGGGAGGGTGGTAGTGAGAGGGAGGGTGGTAGTGAGAGGGAGGGTGGTAGTGAGAGGGAGGGTGGTAGTGAAAGAGAGAGGGTGGTGTGAAGTTTTGAAAATGTGAAAAAGAAATGCATTTTTATAAATATAGTTTTTAATATGCATTAACAAATGTATGTTTTTAATATGTATTACCAATTATTGTTTGCAGTATTACCAAATGTTGGTTTTTAAAATGCATTATTACAAAACATTGGTTTATAATATTCATTATAACAAAATGTTGGTTTTTAATATGTAGTATTACAAAATGTTGGTTTTGAATAAACTCATCGGCTGACCACCCGGTAACTGACCCTGGAACGACGACGAACCAGATAATCGGCACATCAACTGAAGGACAGGAGCACAGAGTATGTAGCTGTGGCTGGTCCAAGGTAACATCCATCAGAGGCCTACGAATACATCAAGGCCGAATGAAGTGCTTGAAGAAAGTGAGGCCGGGATCTCGCATTGACCATTATCTTCTGAGAGAAAGGTCAAGTCAGGCGAGTGAAGCTCAGCGGCAGGATTTAACCCACAGTCCACCGAGCATCAGTATCCTGGCTGAAAGTAATTCAAGCTCATCAGAGAACTTGGAACCAAGTCACTTGCAACCTTCTTTGGAGCTGCAAAATGACCATCGAGGGGTAAAAGCAGAGGGGGGCACACCTGGGACGCCAGGTGTTGCCGTTGAGGCCGGCAGAGGTGTTGTGGGCCTGTCAACGAAACACCAATGAAGGAGGGTGCCCACCTGAAGACCCCAGTGAAGCTTTTACCACTACCCCATTCAAAAAAAGTGCTGATTATCTAAGGGATTGTAATATCTAGTCCTATAAGCTCAACCAAATGTATTTTTTACAAAACGTTGTTTTTTAAAATGCATTATGACAAAACGTTGTTTTTTAATAGTATTATTACAAAATAGTTTTTAATACGTATTATTACAAAACATTCGTTTTTTTAAATGTATTATTAAAAAAACGTTGCTTTTTAAAATGCATTATGACAAAACGTTGTTTTTTAATGTATTATTACAAAACGTTGCTTTTTAAAATGCATTGTGACAAAACGGTTATTAATATGTATTATTACAAAACGTTGGTGTTTAAAATGCATTATGACAAAACGGTTATTAATATGTATTATTACAAAACGTTGGTTTTTAATATGTATTATTACCAAACGTTTGTGTTGCATCAAACCTGTGTGGCAGCGTCTCCTCTGCCTCTCCTCCTCTCTCATTAGTGAGGAGATTAGACCTCGATTGTGTTGCATAGGTGATCTGCTCCCACTGAGACCGCTGTCCAATCACCACGCAGTATATCGCTCAGACTGCCGGCTGCCTCACATTAGCCACCACGCAGTATATCGCTCAGACTGCCGGCTGCCTCACATTAGCACAATCACTTACAAGCATAAGCGTGCTAATAACTAGTCTTAGAACACCTGGCCTATAATCTCTCTCTCTCTCACACACGCACACAGAAAGAACACAGACATGTGTGTACGCTCACACCCATCCCTCCTCATTCCTACAGGTTAACATGCTATAGGATTCTAGTGCCATGCCCCCCTGACTGCAGCCCTGTGTCAGGGTTAACTGCTGTCTGTGTTAACCGTTTGTGTCATATCCCCATTAACCTGCGGGGTCCCTGTTTATAAGCCCCCGGGGTGGCAGTCACCGCTCCGACATTAGCCTCCATTACGGCTCCCCAGGCTACAGTTGCCCCCCCGTGTAGGGCAGCCACTGATCTTGTATCAGTGAAACTGAGTGTCTCTGCTGTTGAGTTATGGCAGGCAGTCTGGAGAGTGTGTATGTGATAACCACTGATGTGGGTTATAATATTTCGTTTATATATATATTTTTTTTTGTGTATGTTCCCGCAGCTTCGTACCACCTCTCTACTTCATGTAAGTGTGTATTAGTTGTGTGTTGTGTGTGTGTAGAGAGCGAGCGAGCGTGTGGTGTGTGTGTGTACGTGGAGGGGGTAACCCTCTCTCTTCTCTATAATGGGAGGCATGAACTCTCGCTCTAAACCCATTTCCAGCCCATCTGAAATACGGCAGCAAATTACCTCCAGCGGCGCCCTGTAAACCAGCCCCCGATCCTCCCCAAATAGAAGTGACAGGACAGCGCAATTTATCGCCATAACCCCTGCCCCCCAACAGCCCCATGCACACTGCACGCATGCACACACACACACACACACACACACACACACACACACACACACACACACACACACACACACACACACACACACACGATCATAGGACGAGCGCTCCGCCACATACACACATACCTGACCGAGTGACTTCTAGGTTGTTGCTCTCTGGCTATAATGTGCGCAGGGGGTCCCGTGTTTTTTTTGTGCGTATTGTGAATACTGTAGCGGTACGTGTCGTGATTGTCTCAGGTTCTTTCTCTCTGTGTGTGTGTGTGTGTGTGTGTGGGGGGGGGGTCTGGCCCCCTGCCCTGCCTATTATCTCATTGATTTCCTCCTCTCCTCTTTTCAATTCTCTCCATTTCCACACTGCCGTCCTTTCCATTAGAGGAGCAATTTAACAGAGTGCTGTGACATGGGTAGGCGGGAGGGAGGGAGGGAGGCAGGCAGGGGAGAGAGATTTGTGTGAGGCAGGGGGGGATTCTGGGAAGATGGGAAGTGTACAGCAGGGAGAGGAGGGAGATGTAGTGGGAGAGGTGGACAGAGGACAGGTGGAGAGAGAGGTGGTAGAGAGAGAGAGAGGGTGGTAGAGAGAGAGAGGGTGGTAGAGAGAGAGGGTGGTAGAGAGAGGGTGGTAGAGAGAGGGTGGTAGAGAGAGAGAGAGAGGGTGGTAGAGAGAGAGAGAGAGAGAGAGAGAGAGAGAGAGAGGGTGGTAGAGAGAGAGAGGGTGGTAGAGAGAGAGGGTGGTAGAGAGAGAGAGAGGGGTGGTAGAGACAGAGAGAGAGAGAGAGAGAGAGAGAGAGAGAGGGTGGTAGAGAGAGAGAGGGTGGTAGAGAGAGATGGTGGTAGAGAGAGATATGGTGGTAGAGAGAGAGGGTGGTAGAGAGAGAGAGGGTGGTAGAGAGAGAGATGGTGGTAGATAGATAGGGTGGTAGAGAGAGAGAGGGTGGTAGAGAGAGAGGGTGGTAGAGAGAGAGGGTGGTAGAGAGAGGGTGGTAGAGAGAGAGGGTGGTAGAGAGAGGGATTGGTAGAGAGAGAGAGGGTGGTAGAGAGAGCGAGGGTAGAGAGAGAGGGTGGTAGAGAGAGAGAGGGTGGTAGAGAGAGAGAGGGTGGTAGAGAGAGCGAGGGTAGAGAGAGAAGGTGGTAGAGAGAGAGAGGGTGGTAGAGAGAGAGGGTGGTAGAGAGAGAGAGGGTGGTAGAGAGAGAGGGTGGTAGAGTGAGAGAAGGTGGTAGAGAGAGAGGGTGGTAGAGAGAGGGTGGTAGAGAGAGAGAGGGTGGTAGAGAGAGAAGGTGGTAGATAGAGAGAAGGTGGTAGAGAGAGAGAGGGTGGTAGAGAGAGAGAGAGAGAGAGGTAGAGAGAGAGAAGGTGGTAGAGAGAGAGAAGGTGGTAGAGAGAGAGAGGGTGGTAGATAGAGAGAGGGTGGTAGAGAGAGAGAGGGTGGTAGAGAGAGAGAAGGTGGTAGATAGAGAGAAGGTGGTAGAGAGAGAGAGGGTGGTAGAGAGAGAGAGAGGGTGGTAGAGAGAGAGAAGGTGGTAGAGAGAGAGAAGGTGGTAGAGAGAGAGAGAGGGTGGTAGATAGAGAGAGGGTGGTAGAGAGAGAGAAGGTGGTAGAGAGAGAGAAGGTGGTAGATAGAGAGAGGGTGGTGGTAGAGAGAGGGTGGTAGAGCGGGGCGGCGTGGCTCAGGGGTAGAGCGGGTCGTCCAATTATCGAAGGGTTGGTGGTTCGAATCCCGCTCAAGCCCATGTCCATCCCACTGCCGTTGTGTCCTTGGGCAAGACACTTAACCTACTTGCCTCGTATGAATGTGTATGCATGTGAATGAATGTTGGTGGTGGTCGGAGGGGCCGTAGGCGTTGATTATTCGCCACGCTTCCGTGAGTCTGCCTCAGGGCAGCTCTGGCTGCAATTGTAGTTTACCACCACCGGTATGACTGTGTATGAACGAATAATGGACTCTGTAAGCGCTCTGGGGTCTCTGGGGTGTCACGAAGAGCGCTATATAAATCCAATCCATTATTATTCATTATTAGAGAGAGAGGGTGGTAGATAGAGATGGTGGTAGAGAGAGAGAGGGTGGTAGAGAGAGAGGGTGGTAGAGAGAGAGGGTGGTAGAGAGAGAGGGTGGTAGAGAGAGAGAGAGGGTGGTAGAGAGAGAGAGGGTGGTAGAGAGAGAGGGTGGTAGAGAGAGAGGGGTGGTAGAGAGAGAGGGTGGTAGAGAGAGAGCGGGTGGTAGAGAGAGAGGGTGGTAGAGTGAGAGAAGGTGGTAGATAGAGAGAGGGTGGTAGAGAGAGAGAGGGTGGTAGAGAGAGAGGGTGGTAGAGTGAGAGAAGGTGGTAGATAGAGAGAGGGTGGTAGAGAGAGAGGGGTGGTAGAGAGAGAGGGTGGTAGAGTGAGAGAAGGTGGTAGATAGAGAGAGGGTGGTAGAGTGAGAGAGGGTGGTAGAGAGAGGGTGGTAGAGTGAGAGAAGGTGGTAGATAGAGAGAGGGTGGTATAGAGAGAGGGGTGGTAGAGAGAGAGAGGGTGGTAGAGAGAGAGAGGGTGGTAGAGAGAGAGGGTGGTAGAGTGAGAGAGGGTGGTAGAGAGAGAGGGTGGTAGAGAGAGAGAGAGGGTGGTAGAGAGAGAGGGTGGTAGAGAGAGAGAGGGTGGTAGAGAGAGAGAGGGTGGTAGTAGAGAGAGGGTGGTAGAGAGAGAGAGGGTGGTAGTAGAGAGAGGGTGGTAGAGAGAGAGAGGGTGGTAGTAGAGAGATGGTGGTGTTGAGCAGGGAACAGAACAGGTTCACATTACATTAACATTAGTATCATTCAACTACAGAGAATTGACTGATAGTGGCATCGACCCCTATTTAGTGTTTCCCAAATGTCTCCCCACTGTCCCTGTAATAAATGTAAAAAATGTATAAATGTTTCAGTGCCAGTACTCTTTGTTGTGCTATTTGTCCCTCATTGCATGTTTCTCTTTCTCTCCCACCCCAGGACTCTGCTCCAGAGTCGTCTGAGGTCCCCCCAGGACAGACACCCACCATCCCAGCCCTGGAGAGGGAGGAGGGACATGCGTTGGATTGGTGGCTCCTTGTATAGGGTGTCAGCCAATAAACTGTCCCGCACCGTGGCAACCAGCATGTCAATCAACCGAACAGGTACACATAAACCCGCCTCCTGCCCCTCCTTTTGATTTCTCTATGGCCATAGCCTCTGGTTAGCCACGACAAAGTGACTACGCAACATAGAAACCCACAAGGCCTCACGGATCATAAAGCCATGCTCGTATTTACTTTTATTTGCTTAGATTCTTATGTTTAATTAAAACGTAACGGTAGCGATCATATCGGCCGCTAAGACTTGCAACCTCATCTAATATCGTGGGGTTTTTAATCACCACTTCCCGGTGTCAACAAACACAAAATAAATCAATGGCAGCCGGTTGTTTTACGATCTTGGAAGACCGCTTGGATCTCTGTGTCGCATAGTAAAAATTAATATGGCTAATGTTAATTCTTCACCCCAGGCTATGGCCGCGAAACAAACATCCGCCCTGGAACCAGAGAGCTCTTATTTACCCCCCGCGAGCCGTATACCAGTAAAAATA
Organism: Notolepis coatsorum; assembly: GCF_963971535.1. Taxonomy (NCBI): domain Eukaryota; kingdom Metazoa; phylum Chordata; class Actinopteri; order Aulopiformes; family Paralepididae; genus Notolepis; species Notolepis coatsorum. Next base: position 164,118,725 of record NC_140166.1, read on the forward strand.
CAAACGAGCGAGAGGGGAGGGGTTACGAGCGGCGAGCGCACATGTGTAATATCTCTTAATGCGCGTGTTGATATGTGGAGGGGGCGGTGCGTTGAGTGAGTGAGTGAGCTCCTGTAACGCTGTTCAGTAGACTGGGGGGAGCCGGCCGGGTTCGCCATCTGAAATAATAAAGTTGTCATCTGTCAGAGAACGGCGCTGGTGGGGGTGTGGGGGGGGGGGGGGGGGGGGGGGGGGGGCTGGACGACCCAGATTAAAGACCAGATCTACCCCCCCGCCCCTCTCTCTCTCTCTCTCTGTCGTACTCTTGCCTTCGCTCTCCTCTCCTTTTTCTATCCTTTCCTCATCTTCTTTCTCTCTTATTCTCTATCCTCCTCTCTACTTCTCTTCCCTCATCTCTTCTCTTTCCCTCTCTTTGTCCGTCTCTCTCTTTCCCCTATACTCTTTCCTTTTCTCTCTCTCTCTCTCTCTTTCTATCTCTCTCTCTCTCTCTCTCTCTCTCTCTCTCTCTCCTCTCTCTCTCTCTCACTCTCTCTCTCTCTCCAAATACACACACACTTAATCATTCACCCCACCACCGCCACCACTAAACCTGTGGCTGTGCAATTGAAGAGGTCCGCTCCGTTAAGCCCGTGACCAGCATCCCGATACACATACACGCATTCCACTGCTCGGGAACACTCCTTGGGTATCCTCCAGGACAGGAGCTGTGTTTCAGCCTGGATGTCCCCCCCCGGGCCAGAGGCCTGCGGCTCCCCGTGGTGCCGCTGTACTTTAAATCATGCTCTTGTAAAACTCCCACGAGGAGCGGACATCTCTTCCTCACATTCATAGTTGTTCCAAAATTAGAGGCCAGAAACAAATCAGATCATATACCCTCTTTAGCCCACCCCTCCCTCCCTCCTCCTCTTTCCACCCCCCCACCACCCCCACTCCCTCCCGCTGTGTGGTGTTCATGGTGTTTATGGTGTTTACGGTGTTCTCAGACAGTGCTGCTGTATGTCACGTTTGACTTTTGGCTTCGACGTGTCAAACCACCACTGTCTAAATAAGCAAAACGGATATCAGGTTGTTGTGGTTGCAGCATCTAGCTCTGGGGATGGACGTGCACACACACACACACACACGCACTCTCATGAGCGCACGTGCGCTCATACACACTATGTATTGTACATTGTATATATGTATATTGACTGAACACTTTTTGTTTACGTACTTTTGACTTTTTCTATTTTATACTTTTTATCTATTTTTATCTAGCACAATCCCAGGAGCTCATACAGAAAAAAAGCATTTCATGGAAAAGTATTCTGTATTTTACTATGACAACTAATAAACAAACTTGAACTTGAACTTGAAACACACACATGGCCTAAATCCGCACATTATGCCAAACTATACACTGTGTGTACAAACACCCATTCACATGGACTCCTCGACTTCTAGATCTACTTTGAATAGTAATAAACATCCTTTACTCACAGGTGGGGTACTGTAGCTCATCGTGGGGGGGGTTGCACTGAAGTGTTCCACAGGCTCAATATGCAGTACAAGATTTCACGAATGCCGGGCAACAGGCTTGGCTATATACCATTTCAGAAGAGCCTTATCTGTTGCTATTCCGTTGCTAGGGGAACAGCTTGGGCCACAGTTTATTTCCTGTCCGCTGTTTTATCAGCAGAAACATTGCAGCAGGAAATAAACTCTGGCCCATTTAGAATGTCTGTTGTGGAGTCGGAAGAGGTTTATACACACACATATCACCAAGGCTAATAGCATGTCTGTTATGGAGTGACAAGAGGCCGATACACACACATCACCAAGGCTAATAGCATTGGGCACGACAAGGTCACTCGGGCAACAATACAACCATGTAAAAACGTGCCCTGTAACAGAATCTACATTGCAAGCAGGGCTTGACATTAACTTTTTGGCTCACTAGCCACTGTGGCTAGTGGTTTTCCAAAGTCACTAGCCACTCAGCATTTTCACCAGCCAAAAATCCCCACACGCCGATCATAACCCAACAATGGTAATAATGTGATTATTAAAATGGTCATGTGAAAATGGGCTCCAGACTAACTTTTTTTCACCACCGTGATGAATGAGAGACCTCCTCCAATGTACAGTTTCCACGTCAAATGTATATACACTCTTTTCTGGACACTTTTTGTATCACAAACTACTGTATTTGCAAATCTGGTATGTCATCAATGTATAGATGTAGCAGTACTGTCTATCTGTATGTCGTGTGTGTCATATATGTTATGATGAATTGAAAATGGGGGACCCTGATGTCTTTCTCTGGTCTGCATCCCCTTAACAATTGTATGTATTGAGCCGTACTGTATTGTACCCATTCTGCAATCTGTTAATAAAGTTTTCAATCAATCAATCAATCAATCAGAGAGAGAGAGAGACAGAGAGAGAGGGGGAGGGAGAGAGAGGGAGAGAGAGAGAGATGGAGAGAGAGAGAGAGAGGGTTCTAGGTTGAATCAATTGATGAACAATGTCGCCGTTGGAACGTTTCATTATAAGCATCTTGCAAGTTGCAACGCTGGTTAAGATATGATACTTGCCAGTAGTGTAAGGATGCATTAGCCATTAGCTAGCTTACTTACAGAGACTTGTGGAGGTTGTAGGGAGCTGTGTTCAACGAGCCCGCCAGCTTGATTGGCAGAAAACGGGTCCATAAATGAACGTTTGAATCCACACCAGTATGTAAACAAAGGTTTTAACCATCCACAACAGAATACTGCAGTCCAAATGTATTTCCGATGCTTGATTCTTCTCTCAGACCGACGCAATGTCTTGAAACTATTATGTTATTATGACGGCGCGACTCAGTGTGAAAATAACTTTGAAGAGAGGTTTCAGGTTTCACATGGCTTTTTTGTTTATTCCGTCATTCAGCATCAGGGGTGATGATCAGAGCCAATCAGAGGCAGATCAGGGCTGGTCTTTGCATAATGAACGTGTTATAGCCAATCAAAGGCAGAGATTTTTTTTATTTTTAGAACGCACATGGCCACGGGGAAAAAGACGCTAAACACACACACATAAACACACACACATACACACATACAGACAGACCTTTAAGCCACTAGCCACTGGGGCGGGTAGAATGAGAGGTACACGCCACAGGGGAATTCTACCCGCATCTGGCGGGTGGGCGGGTGCCAATGTCAAGCCCTGATTGCAAGTGACTGGCTATTCAGTGGCAAAATCTGAGGAAACTCCATGGCAACCATCTTTGTTCTGTATTCCTATGTGTGAATACACGTTTTGCAAATGAATGGACACGGTAAGCTTTTAAATCACAATTGTGACAAAAGCACTTTGAAAACCATTCTCATAGTGGAACCCCCAAAACGTACTTACCTACTTACCTACCTACTTACTTAATTACTTGCTCACGTACATACATACCTACTTGTCCCCCGTCTCTGTAAATAGGAAGGTGGTACGGTCCTCACCCGACGTCCCCCACCACCTCTCCTTTGGGTCGACCCTCCAACACTCGCCATGTGGCCAGGTAGGCTCCTCAGACGACCTCACACCCTCACACCCTCTCCAGCCGCTTACAGTAACAAACACTCAACACAGCATGACAATGGAGATGTCGTTTTTAGCAATCACTCAGTACACCTCCCACATTTCCATCAGGCTCTTTTCCTCTTCTGTCTGCTCAGTAACCTGTACATACATCTGATTAGCTCTTAGCTCTATTACTATTGCTGTTTACTGCTACATGTGTACTCTGGTTGGATGCCAAACCTCTTTTCGTTGTTACCTGTTACCTATCCACTTCGTGCCTAGTGGCACATAAGGCCTTCACAGAGCGTTTCCACTTCTCTCGGTCAGCTGCCATTGTTCTTGCTTCAGGCCATGAGCTCCACCCTGCCTCTTTTCTTTCTTTCTCTACTGTGCGTCTCCAGGTAGTCTTTGGTCTTCCTTTTCTTCTTTTCCCTTCTGGTGCCCAAGTCATTGATATGTTGCAGTCGTTGTTGTGGTCTTGCCTCAGTATGTGTCCTATCATCTTCCATCTTCGCCACTTCACTTCCTTGCTCAACGGCTTCATGTCGGCTCTTTCTAGTAGCTCTACGGTGCTGATGCGGTCTTGCCACTGGATTTTGAGGATTCTTCTGAGGCATCTGTTATGGAACACGTCGACTGATTTGTTGTCTCCCTTGTTCATCTTCCATGTTTCACATCCATACAGTAGGACTGGCACAACCAGTGTTTTGTACAATCTCAGCTTTGTTCTTCTTGAGATGCTGTTGGAGTGCCAGATCTTTTTGAGTTTGATGAATGCACCTCTTGCTTTAGGTCTTTCATACCCCCTCCCTCTTTACAGATGGTGGCTCCCAAGTATGTGAATTGGTCTACATCCTCAATCTCTTCGTCGTTGATGTTGATTTTGTCATGGTTTCTTGCATTAATTCTCATGGTTTTTGTCTTTCCGGTGTTAATCTTGAGTCCCACTCGTCTGGCTTCTCTCTCCATTCTTGTCGTTTTTTCCTGGATTTGGTGTTTGGTAGAGGAGAGTAATGCTACATCATCTGCAAAATCCAGATCGTCGAGTTTTGATGTCAACTTCCATCTGATTCCATTCTCACCTTGTCCAACTGTTCTTCTCATTATCCAATCCATGATCATTAAGAATAAAAAACCTGACATGTTGCATCCTTGTTTGACACCGCTGTTGATGTTAAACCACTCTCATATTTCTCCTTGGTCTTCTACTGCACACTGGAAGTCTTTATAGAATATTTTCACTATCTGGACAATCTTCTCTGGGATTCCATATTTCTTCATAATTAGCCATAGGCTTTCATGGTGGACTGAGTCGAAAGCCTTTTCAAAATCCACAAAGTTCAGGTGGAGTGTTGCTTGCCACTCGTTTACTTGCTCAATGATGTTCTGCAGTATGAAGACTTGTTCTGTTGTTCCTCTTCCTCTTCTGTAACCGGCTTGTTCTTTTCTTAGCCGTGAGTCTATTCCAATTCTGATTCGGTCAATGATGATCCTGCCAAGTATCTTGCCTACGACTGGAAGTAGGGTGATGCCTCTTGAGTTCTTGCATTCTTTGAGGTTTCCTTTCTTTGCTAGTTTGATGATAAGCCCCCTCTTCCAGTTCTTCGGGATCTTCTCCTGCCTCCATATTTTTTCCAACAATTGATGTACCTTATTTGCTGAAAACTCAATGTCTGCTTTTAATAACTCGGCTATGATGTTGTCGATTCCTGGTGCTTTCCCATTCTGAAGTCCTTTAATCACTTCCTTTACTTCACTTAGTGTTGGTTCATGTACAGGAATCTCTTCAATCATGTTAGTGAGTTCACATTCTTCCTCATCAGTTATTGGGTTTTCTGGTGGTTCCCTATTCAGTACTTCCTTGAAGTGTTCTGTCCACCTTGCCTGCACTGCATCTTTTCCGCTGATGAGGTTGCCATTCTTGTCCAGTACTGCTGTGCTCTGTCTAGGTCTCTTGTTGCACAGTGCCTTCGTAAGACCGTACAGTGTCTTCATGTGTTGTTTCCTTGCATGTGTTGTTTCCTTCACTTGCAATGTTCTCCATCCATTTCTTTTTGTCTGTCTTTATACTTCTCTTTGTTTCTCTATCCTTCTCTGTGTACATTGCTTTTAGCTGTTTCTTGATTCTTTCCGAGTGTGTGCCAAGGATCCTCTTGTTTATTGTTTCCCGCTGGTCTACAAGGTTCCATGATTTTTCACTGATCCATGGCTTCTTATTCTTCCGTGGTCTACCCAGGATTGCTTCAGCAACTTCTGTGTAGGCTTTCTCCAGAACCTGAGAGTCACGCTCCACCTCTTCGTTGTCTTCTATTCCTCGCCCTTCATCTTCCAGCACCTGAAACCTGTTTCTCAGGTTGATGGTAAAAGACTTCAGGATGGCTTCATCTTTCAGCTTTGTTGTGTTGTACTTGACTCTGGTGCTTTTCTTTTCCTTCTGCTTCGTCTTCAGTCTTAACTTGACCGTTGTGCACACAAGGTAGTGGTCGCTTCCAATGTCTGCAGATCTGCATACTCTTGTGTCTTTCACTGAGTTCCTGAATCGTTTGTTAATTAGCACATGGTCTATCTGGTTCTTGGTCTTCCCACGTGGCCTTGTGTATATTCTTATGTGGGAATAGTGTTCCAGTAATGACTAGCTTGTTCATGTCAGACATTTCACACAGTCTTTCTCCGTTGTCGTTACGCTTTCCGATCCCGTGCTTGCCCATCACTCTTTCGTAGCCCTGGTTTTCATCTCCCACTTTGGCGTTCATATCCCCGGTGATGATCAGCATGTCGTGTATGTTCCTGCTGTCTAGGACGTCTTGCAGTCTCCTGTAGAACAAATTTTTTACTTGATCCTCTGCATCTTCTGTGGGTGCATAGATGTGGACAACTGAGCTTGATATGTTGGGAATGGTACCTAGCTTGAATGATCCTTTCACTGACTGGTGTCCAGTCTATCAGTGCTCTTGCTGCTTTTTTAGACATCACTATGCCAACCCCTTGTCTGTGGTTGTCATCATCTCTTCCTGAGTATATTATGGATTCTCCCGTTGCAAGCTCCACTTTTCCTTCCCCCGTCCAGTGTGTTTCGCTGATTCCTATGATGTCGATTCCTCTGGTTGTCATCTCTCTTGCTACTATGGCAATATTGCCGCTCCTGTACAGTGTTCGTACGTTCCAATTCCCAATTTTCATGGTTTCCTTCGGATGCACTAGTGGCCTATTCGGCCCAAAGGCGTCCTCGCGGCTTTGGCCCTTGGGTGTCATGGTGTCTCTCCTGTTACAAGAAGGACTGGCTATGGCGTCTCGAAGATTGTGTGAATTTGCTCTGTTTCTGGTTTCTGTAATAAAGTTTTTTTTCCGGGAGCGGGTTATCGGCCCTCAGCCCAACCCCCAACCTGGAGGACCAGTTGGATCACTCTTTGTCTGGTCTCTCTCCTTCGACCTGTTCGGCTTGGGTGACCCTGCTAGGAGTACAAGACTCCTGCAGACATAGCTCTAGGGGTCATTGAGACGCACAAACTGCCCCACCGCGTTAAGGTGGTGATCCTTTTCGTTGTACTGTACATCTAATCTAATGGGACATGTGATAAAATATCAAACTGAAGCATTGCAAGCCATTGGTACCAGGAGTTCAACATTGCTACATGTGCTGTATAATGACAATACATTTGAATCTAATCTAATAATAACAGAAACTCTCAATCACAGCTGATGTTAGTTTAGTGCACACGGGTCTAACAGCAGTATCTCTTGCAAAATTGGAATACATTTTTAATTGATAGTTCATTGTTAACTGCAGCGTGTGCGTGTGTATGTGTGTGCATGCGTGCGTGTGTGTGTGTGTGCGTGTGTGTGTGTTTTCTGCAACCCAGCCGGGCGGTCCAGAAGAGTCTAGCCATCATCAGACACGCCCGTCAGAAGAAGCAGCAGAGACAGTACTGCATGTACTACAACCGCTTTGGCAAGTGTAACCGTGGCAACGACTGCCCTTACATCCATGACCCAGACAAGGTGGCTGTCTGCACCAGGTAGCGCACAACCCCCCCCTTCCTCCACACACACACACACACACGCACACACGCACGCACACGCACACACACGCACACACACACACACACACACACACACACACACACACACACACACACACACATAATTTGTCTATACATGCAGACATATTGGAGATTCATACTCCAGAGGGAGGTTATTTGTTATTAAGGAAAAAAACAATTTGCCGCTTTGATTTGTAGTCTTTTTTTCAGTTTGAGTAAGAAATGTTTTCTAATGTGCCTTCAACTGGACTTCCATTCACATCTATTTTAAAGGGGCTATGCACTGCTATTCCTAGCACTATTTGGGCAACTTTACACAATTCCTGTTAGTCTATTGAAGACATTTGTAAGTTTTTTTTCAAAAAAATTCATTGTTTTATATTTCTAATCAAGTACTCGAAACCATCATTTTTCAGCCTCAAGAAATCAGGCTGTTATGGCCTGGCTCCGCCCATAAGCACTTTGAGTGACAGTCAGACCACAGTCTGCACTGGTAGAGGGAGGGAGGGAGGGGGGGGAAGAGAGAGAGAGTTCAGTTCAGTTCAGAGTTTTTATTTGCCACATGGAATAATACAATCATAGTTTCTTCATTAAAAAATCATAAATAGTCATTCCATGGACAAAAGGAGCAGGAAGAAGAATAAATCTTATAGTTATATAGTTACCTGCCCCTTATTCCTAAACTAACATGTATTTTCTTAATGGTCGGCGTATAACCTTATTTACACAAATAATCATTTATACCATGAGAGAGAGAGAGAGAGAGAGAGAGAGAGAGAGAGAGAGAGAGAGAGAGAGAGAGAGAAGCCCCTCCCTCTCTCTTCCTTTTTTTCTTTCTATCACTCTCCCGTTCGGAGGTGTGTGTCGCGCGGACCTCCGTGCGGCAGGTCCCCCCCCCCCAAGTGCCCCCTCTCTCTCCCTCCCTCCTGCTCTCTTCCTTTCTCTCCTTTCTCTCCCACTCGGCTCTCGCTGATGAGACGGGGCAACTTTTTTCTTTTCTTTCTTTCAATCTCCCGTGTGGCGCGCGGCCGGCAGGTACCCCCCCCCCAAGTGCCCCCTCTCTCTCCCTCCCTCCTTCTCTCTTCATTTCTCTCCTTTCTCTCCCACTCGGCTCTCGCTGATGAGACGGGGCAACTTTTTTCTTTTCTTTCTTTCAATCTCCCGTGTGGCGCGCGGCCGGCAGGTATCCCCCCCCCCCCCCCCCCAAGTGCCCCCTCTCTCTCCCTCCCTCCCTCTCTCTTCCTTTCTCTCGGCTCCCTCTCGGCTCTCTCTTCCTCTCGGCCCCGCAGCCCCACTCGCTGTCTAGTCTAGGTAGAATGGGGGCGGGCATTAGCTCCAACCACAGAGCCAATCGCATCACTGTGCGCCTAATGACGTGACTCAGGACTTCAAATCAAAATGACCCGATTTACTAGAGCACGAGAGGGGCTGGGCTGAATCGGAGCAATCCGCCAATATGGTATTTAGACCCTAAAACACATTGATACGAACTCCTATTACTATAATACAATGCTAGAGACTGAAAAATGACATTTATAATGCATGGGACCTTATTTTAAGCATGTTTGGTGGTTATGGGGAACGCCGGTCATCATATTCCTAAACAACACCAGTTTTTTTTTGCATATAGAACCGCCCGTAATTAACCATATACGGTCATGAAACACCCCCATGAAATGTGGAAAAGTGGACTAAGCCGAGCGAAGCGTGTTATGGGAGAAATACGCGACAGGCTGACAGGTACGCACGGTCAGAGCTGTGCGTAAATATACGCACAAAGTCATGCACATGTTCAAATTGATAAGTCACACACTTTGCTTAGAAATGATCGTACGCACGGGTTACGCACATATCTGGTGGAACATGATACCGATCATATGCATTTAGATTTTTAACTCTAGCTTGTGTAGGGCCGAAACGCCCATAGATTTAACGTTATTAGCTTAGCGCCCTATAACTAGCTTTGCAGGAAATACCCCAGACCATTGCGGTATATAGTTCATATTCACGACGCTATAAAACGGGAATGTATTGATGAAAAAAAAAAATCTTTATGGCATATTGAAGGGGACACATAGCAATAATATAAAATATAGATTTAGCTCTAGAAACAACCTCACACACAGTGAAAACTTGTAATGAAAAGCTGGCCTCATAGAGTGGGATTAGACAGGCCCCAATGGCCCCGAATGTGTTACTCAATGGGGGGACTGCGAGATTTGCTAGTGCTTAAAATATATCTTAAATTATAGCTATGGGTCTAATACACCCGTCGATTATCAGTGAGTTGCTTCCAGTCAACATGTACAAAACGGATAGTTTTTTCATCTGTACATTTCCGTTTCATACCGTTTTGAATTAGTATAGTTTTGGTGATTCTTAGTAATTCCAGGAAAAGACGCGATAATAGCCCTTTAGTGGAATACACTAAACACGTTTTTCGCCTGATTATCGAATCTTCCTGAAATCAACGCTAGATCATCATTATTGTAACTGAGGGGTACAATTCCCTGACTGTATTACTAGATATGATACTTACTACCACTACCTTTGTACTTAATATTCGGCCACCCAGTACACGGCATAAATATATTATCATAAACACTCTCACGTAGATGAAACGGATCCAACACAAATGTACGAAGTCGAAGTATGCGTTTATTACTACACAGCAATGGTGTGTAGAGCAAGCACTTAATCACTTAATTACATTTATGAATTGAAATAGTATGCACTTTTATGGCAAAGAGTATTCGTCGGTATATCAATAGAGAATGTCCAATCTCTGATGGCGCAGGTGGTAAATATACGACCTGGAATAGTTAAGGAATAACAGCAATGATACTTTAATGATTATATACTAGATACACTAAGGGGGGGTTAATCCGGTCGCTTGTAAGCCGACAGGAGTAGGAGGGGGGGGGGGGGTAGAATCCGGCTGCCTCGTCCGGCCAAGGGTATCCCAGGTGAACCCACTGTAGTGCCGTTCAATGCGCCGGCGATCCTTGGACCACAGATGAAAGCAGGTGGACTCTTTGTGGGCCGGCTCTCTCCGGTCCACGGGGGAGAGACGTGAAGCGACCTCGTCTTGCAGAGCGTCTCCTCACCTTGCGTCCTCTCCAGGGGGGGGGGGGTTCCAACACACGGCAGTGTCGGGGGTCTTTATCCATGGAATAATCAAAGTATACAAAGCATAATCCGTGCCTGGGAAGGCGGGCTGTCGTCGGTAGAATAATCCGGTATACAGGTCCACTCGCTCGTCGGCTCTGGGGCTCCTCGGGTGCAGCTTCACATGGGGTCAACCACCCTGGGTAAGCAGCCAGTTCTCTGCCCGAAACGATGGGTACTGACTACGGTAGTATTCTCACCGCACGAAGCACTATATATTAACAGACTATTATTAGCTTAATAGACTACGTCCAACTCGACGATATAGTGCCAAATATGACTATTCAAATATTAATATACACGATGTCTCAATACCGATGGTAGGCGAACTTGGCCTTACTCCCACACGTGGCGTCGCGGGGAGGCTTTACGTCTGTGACTCTATTGGAGGGTAAGAAACTGGACTGAAAAGGAAGTCCTACTTTAGTAGCGCAGTATATATACGCACTATGAACAAATAGTCCCATTAGTGGTGCGGTAGCCAGATTCCTACGCGGAACTAGGACTTGTTCGTACATGTGGAGCGGTACGTTTGAACTGGGTCTGAGGGGTATGGCAGCCTGGCACCAAGGTCTCGACCAATAGTAGAATGGAGACTATTATGGGATGTTCAGTAGGCTAGAATGGATATTCAATGCATATTGTACAAGGAATATACAAGGGATATCAGGGAATATTAGAGAATATACAAATACAATTAAATATATATAAATAAATATATATATTCGGTTTAATCTGGCCCTTCACAACAGCCACCCCCTGAATAGGTCCCAGACCTAATCAGTTAAACAGAGACAGATTAATCGCGTTGTCTATTTACACATAAGGGTTTGCTGTAGGGGTCAGTCAACTTCACAAAGTCATAGGGTTGTAGGGTCATGGTCATCATCGATTGTGTCTGGGAGTCGAGGCAGTTCTATGAGCCTCGCCACGGGACGGGTGTAAGTGCGACCCTGGACGAGCACTTCAGCTGCTCGGACCTTGCCGTCGGCACCGGTGATCACTTTGCTTACGCGGCCGGCCGGCCACATAGCTCTGGGCAGTGATTGATCAATAATCATGACGACTGTTCCTTCTGTCAAATTGTCTCTCTCCTTTACCCACTTCTGGCGGGTCTGTAGAGACGGTAGGTAGTGCAGTAGGAAACTGTTCCAAAACTTGTCGGCTAATACTTGGCTGTACCTCCACATTCGTCGGCCGTTCGCTTCTTCAGGCCGGTACATTGTCTGGGGTAATGCAGGATCTAGCCGCCCCATCAGGAGTGTGTTGGGGGTAACTGGGTCGATATCCGCCACATCACTGGAGACATATCCGAGGGGCTTCGAGTTAAGTACTCCCTCAATCTCCGTGAGGACTGTCATTAGGACTTCTTCCGCCACAGTCTGGGCCCCAAGTACTGCGTACAGGGCTGTCTTTATGGAGCGCACTTCTCGTTCCCAAGTGCCACCGAAGTGGGGTGCGTTTGGGGGGTTGAATTGGAAATCAACCTGTGCTGGAGCGAGGTGGGTCTTAAGTTCTGGGCCCATAGCTTGGAAGCTCTCTCTCAGCTCTCTTTCGCCGCCTTTGAAGTTTGTCCCATGATCGGACAATAGGGTAGACGGTCTTCCTTTCCGTGATGTGAATCTTCGGAAGGCCATAAGGAATGAGTCTGTGCTCATGGTCGGGAGAAGCTTGATGTGTATCGCTCTGGTGGTCATGCATTTGAATACAATACCCCACCGCTTCTCGGTTCCTCTTCCTTTCTTTATGTGCAGCGGGCCAAAGCAGTCCATACCCGTTGAGTGGAATGGCTTGTCACCGATTCGGAGGCGACATGGAGGAAGGTCAGCCATCCTTGGTATGCTGGGCTGCGCGCGCCACTTGCGGCAGTCTAGACATGTTCGCTGGAAGCGTCGTACCGCCTCTCTTCCTTGTAGGATCCAGTAACGACGTCTGATTTCCGCGAAGACTCTTTCTGCTCCTGCGTGATGTACATCCTCATCGTATTTCTTTATAATCAGCTCTGTGACCTTGTGTCGGCTGTTCAATACGATCGGGTATTTAATGTCATCCGGTAGATTGGGGGCTCTGCGTAGGCGACCACCCACTCTGATGAGGGTATGAGCGTCGCTCTCGGGGGCCAGATGAATTAATCTGCTGTCGGATGGGACAGGCTTTCCTCCCTGTAGACAGGCCAATTCATCGGGGAACGAGTCTCTCTGGGCTCGCTGCAGTAGAAGCAATTCTGCTTCCTCGTAGTTAGCTGCTGACATATCAGCGGGGGACTTGCACTCCGGGTGGTACCGCAGGAATGTTCTTTGTTGTGCACTCTCTATGGACGTGCAATCGTCTATGTTAGGGTCGGTGGAGGCTACGGTGCTCAATCCACAGAACAGACTTCTTATTTTCCACCTCCTCTGGACTTGCTTCCCTCGGGATAGGCATGGGCCACTGTCCTTCCGGGAGTCTTAGGAATGCGGGGCCGTCACTGTAGACATTGCGACGGGTGAGGTCATCCAGGGGCATCCCCCGGGTGATGACGTCAGCTGGGTTCTGTTTTGTATCAACGTAGCGCCACTCTGTTTCTCCGGTTAACTCTTCGGTTAAGTCTTGAATGTCGGTGACTCTGACTCCCACGAAGACTTTGTACTTGCATGAGTCCGATTTGATCCAGGCGAGTACCGTCGTGGAATCTGACCACAGGATTGTTCTAGACACCGGCATGGTGAGCTCACGTTGGATGAGCGTGGCTAGGTGCGCTCCGGCTAGGGCTGCGCAGAGCTCTAGACGTGGGATAGATTGTTGCTTGCGTGGGGCTATTCTCGAGCGGGCGAGGACAAATGCTGTGTAGATCTCTCCCCCCTGGTCTTGGGCCCGCAAGTAGGCTACTGATCCGTATGCGACCTCTGAGGCGTCACTGAAGACGTGTAAGTCCATTTTACATGTCTCTGGCCTCACCGTGGGTGGGAAGTAGCTTCGGCGCATATTAACGCCTGGGAGTGAGTGGAGCTCCATCTCCCACTCTCTCCAGGTGGATTCAAGGTGTGCGGGAATGGGGTCGTCCCAGCCCTGGTCCTTGTCCCACAATGCTCGTACAATCATTTTTGCCCTGGTGGTGTACGGTAGAATACATCCTAGCGGGTCATATTGTCGGGCGAGTGTTGCGTACACACTCCGTCTGGTGGTCGGCGCCGCCGCCGGCCTTCCCTGCTCCGTAGTCAGGGGCTTGTGTCTGTAGTGAAGCGAATCTGTTTTGAATCGCCACACCAATCCCAGGGTCATCTCCTGGGCTTCTCCCGGGATTGTAGCCATCCAGGTCTCGCTGCTGGCTGCCTTGTCCTCGGAGGAGAGGCTGCGCAGTACTTGCGGATCGCTGCTGGCCCACTGCCTGAGATCAAAGCCGCCTTTGATCAATGAGGCGCGGAGTTTAATCAGGAGAGCCTCGGCTTCTTCCTGGGTTGAAAGGCTTTGTAGACAGTTGTCTACGTAGAAGCTGTTCTTTACGCTGTGTCGGACCTCTTCGTCCGCTGCTGGGTCCTCTGCTACATGTTTCTGTAGTGCAAATGTAGCACAGCAGGGGGTGCACGTCGTTCCGAAGGGGAGGACTTCCCATTGGTAGATGGCTGGGTGCTCATCTCCTGGCTTCTCTCTCCATAGGAACCGTAACAGGGGCTTGTCCGCCTCTACTAATCTCACCTGCAGGAACATTCCTTTAATGTCCCCGCTGATGGCCACCTTTTCCTGGCAGAAGCGGAGTAGAACGCCGAGTAGGGAGGGGCCGAGTGTGGGACCGGGCAGTAACTCTTTATTCAGATTTTGGGATCCGATCTGGTAGCTGCAGTTAAATACTATGCGGTCTTTACCGTTGTGATGGACCTTGTGGTGGGGCACGTACCACGATTCAGTGGTCTGGTCAGCCTCTTTAATGTCCATCTTTGTGACGTGTCCCGCTGTGATGAGCTTCTCAATCTCAGCGCGGTATACACTCTCTTGGGCGGGGTTCTTGGCTAAGCGCCGCTCCGTGTTCAGCAGGTACCGTTCTGTGGCATCTGTCTTGGCGTGGAAAGTAGGCATTCCTTCTCGCCGCAGGAGTGGCGTGGCGTATCTCAACACGCCGTTGACCGGGACTCTCTTGGTCCCTGTCTCGAGGAGGTGAATGGCGTAAATGTCATCTTTAGAGCGAATGTCTTTCTTTCCGTTCTTAAAGGGCATTTGTTCCAAGGTCCATAGCCGCTCTACGTGTTGCAGGAGTGCGGTTTCTCCCTCTGTTACTCGGGAGTGGAGACATCTAGTGGCTGTACTTCGGTTGAGAGATTTGGCGAGCGGGCCTTGGAGAGTCCATCCCAAACGGGTCTCGACTGCTGCAGGACAGCCTCGGGGTCCGGTATGAACCCGGTCTATCGGGACAATGAGGTCTGCATGGTCGGAGCCTATCAACAGGGTCGGCATAGCATTGTCTATGAGCGGGATCGGTAACTTGCGCAGATGTGCATATTTCTCCATCAGCTTGGCGACGGGGTATGTGTACCGCGACAGTCCTATTTCTTGGCTGGTGAAAGCGTCTGTAATCTAGTACCGTCGCTCAGGCTGGCCGCTTGCTGCGATAGAGAATGAGACATTCTCGCCCTTTATCGTCTTCAAATCTCGTCTTATTGTCCGAATTGTCATTTGGGTTTCGCTTCCCCGCAGCCCTAGCTGGGCCGCAGCGGAGGCGAGCAGCAGGGTCTTCTCTGACCCGTCATCGAGGACGGCGTAAGTGTCCAGGACTTTATTCTGGTAGCTTAGTGTCACACGCACTACTTTTAGGAGTACTCGGGCTCCACTGCTGCTGGCGGGATCGATGTACATGACGCTCGCTTTGCGGCTGGACGGTGCAGGTGAAGGGCGCCGTCTGGTACTGTCGTGAAGTATGTCCAGATGGGCTCCATCGCACTTGGTGCACCTTTTCTTTAAGCGGCATTCGGCTGCCATGTGTGAGCGCGCACAGCGAAAACAGCGCTTGTTGGACTTTATCCATTGACCTGCTTCCTCCGCGTTCAGCTTGGGGAAGGAGTCACATTGCGCTAGCCAGTGTTCTTTCTCACAGTAGGGGCACACTATCTTCCACTTCTCCGTTCTGGAGGGGGTACTGTGGCTCCTGCTGCTCGGTACTGACTCCGATTGGTGCATCACAGTCACCGATCTTCTTCCATCATTTAGTCGTCTGGTTCCTTCTCTGGAGCCAGGGGTGCTCCGTCCGAATGTATCTAGCCGTAGGCTGCTGACTTCTCTCGCCAGGAAGTCTGCTAGATCGAGGAGGTTCGGTTCGGGGCCATTCGGGTCTCTGTGGTCCCTCTGCCGCCTAAAGCGCTCCTGACGAGCGGGCGGCAGCTTCTCCAGAATCCTTTCCACATTTGAGTTGGCGTAAAGTTCATGCCTCCCCTTCTCTCTTTGCGCTCCCAACATCCCTACCAGGGACTGCACTCTGATGGACAGGTCGTCCAGTGCTCGATTGTCTATTGCTGGGGGTAAGCGGTCGATGTGTCGGATCTCCTGGATCACGTAATCCCATATGCGCCCATACCTCTGGTCCAATGCTACCAGCGCTGCTGTGTATGGGGTGGTGGAAGTCGCGTAGGCGAGCGCTATATTATGTGCGCGGGGTACCTTTAAGTGCTTCAGTAGGATGGCGTATTTGTGGCGTTCATCCAATACATCCACCAACATGGTCTCCAGACACTTGCGGAGTTCTGTATACTGGGCCCGGTTCTCTTGGGTGAAGTCGGGTACCATAGGCGTGCCAATGTATGACGCTGACTGTGGATACATCGGCGAGCGTTGGGGGAGAGGCCTCCTAGGCGAGTCTCCTCCCGCTCCTTGGTATGGGCTGGTACCGGCAGTGTACCATGGCCCGCTTGTCCAGGTGCTGTTCCTCGGTGCGGGTCGTGCGTCGTGCTCACCCGTGTATAGAGTCGGGGGTCTGTAGCGCAGCTCCGCGGGAGTATAGCCTGGGCTGTACCGGACCTCCTGGTCCGGTAGAGTACTGTGCTGTCTTCGGGCGTGGTTCTCCTCCTCTTCCTCTTCGTCTTCAGTTAGGTCATCCAGTGCTTGTAGTCTCTGGTTTAGCCTCTCCACAGGATATGCTGCTCCTTCCCGGTTGCTAGGTCTCGCTTGGACCGGTGGGGGGAGGTGGTCCGTGGGGGGTATAGACCTCGTCTGTTGGTCAAGTTCAGGGTTGTTTACTCGGCTAGGGGATGCCGCCCTGGAGGTGTGTCTAGACGAGTTCCTGGAGCCTCTGGCGGAGGGAGAGGGTGTTGTCCGTCTGATCAGCTGTTCTATTAGTTGCGACTGCTGTCTGTCGCGCGCTGCGTCCCGTTGAGCACCGGCTCGTTCTCGGGCCACATTCTCTTCCATCTGAATGCGTCTTATTTCTAGACGTATCTGCTCGTGTTCGCTTCGCTGCTGGATCTGCAGTCGGTCGCGTTCAGCAGCGGCGTTCAGGCTGATGAGGAAGGCCTGCTGTAGGGTCCTCTCTGCCTCGCTGGGAGAAGGCGGTTGTATAGGGGAGCCTTCCCTCGGGGTACTCCTTGCGGAGCCTTGGAGCTCTATCTCCACGGTGCTCTCCCCGTCTTCTTCCGTGCCGAGTTCTCTCTCGGTAGCGTTGTATTCCTCCCGGGACTCATCGGGGACTACTTCTTCAGTACTGGCGGGGTGTGAAGTCATGTCTGGTTCCCACTGGTCCCCACCGTGAACTTGGTCAGTTACATTAGAGCCCGTAGGGGCCTCTATGGTCGGGGTAGTCTGGGCGTTGGGGTTAGACATACTTTTACTTTCTAGTTTTACCGCGTTTACTGTTAGTAGAAGACTAGGTTGTTGACTGACAGCGTAAGCCTCTAAGTACTGAGGGAGCCGTCGTTCGCGCTGCGGGCGTTGGTTAGGAGGATCGTTTCGTGGAGTGTTCATCATAGGCCATTTCAATATTAATAACACTATATTAATATTACACTGATTACCATCCGGCTCGAAGGACCAATTGTAACTGAGGGGTACAATTCCCTGACTGTATTACTAGATATGATACTTACTACCACTACCTTTGTACTTAATATTCGGCCACCCAGTACACGGCATAAATATATTATCATAAACACTCTCACGTAGATGAAACGGATCCAACACAAATGTACGAAGTCGAAGTATGCGTTTATTACTACACAGCAATGGTGTGTAGAGCAAGCACTTAATCACTTAATTACATTTATGAATTGAAATAGTATGCACTTTTATGGCAAAGAGTATTCGTCGGTATATCAATAGAGAATGTCCAATCTCTGATGGCGCAGGTGGTAAATATACGACCTGGAATAGTTAAGGAATAACAGCAATGATTATATACTAGATACACTAAGGGGGGGTTAATCCGGTCGCTTGTAAGCCGACAGGAGTAGGAGGGGGGGGGGGGGTAGAATCCGGCTGCCTCGTCCGGCCAAGGGTATCCCAGGTGAACCCACTGTAGTGCCGTTCAATGCGCCGGCGATCCTTGGACCACAGATGAAAGCAGGTGGACTCTTTGTGGGCCGGCTCTCTCCGGTCCACGGGGGAGAGACGTGAAGCGACCTCGTCTTGCAGAGCGTCTCCTCACCTTGCGTCCTCTCCAGGGGGGGGGGGTTCCAACACACGGCAGTGTCGGGGGTCTTTATCCATGGAATAATCAAAGTATACAAAGCATAATCCGTGCCTGGGAAGGCGGGCTGTCGTCGGTAGAATAATCCGGTATACAGGTCCACTCGCTCGTCGGCTCTGGGGCTCCTCGGGTGCAGCTTCACATGGGGTCAACCACCCTGGGTAAGCAGCCAGTTCTCTGCCCGAAACGATGGGTACTGACTACGGTAGTATTCTCACCGCACGAAGCACTATATATTAACAGACTATTATTAGCTTAATAGACTACGTCCAACTCGACGATATAGTGCCAAATATGACTATTCAAATATTAATATACACGATGTCTCAATACCGATGGTAGGCGAACTTGGCCTTACTCCCACACGTGGCGTCGCGGGGAGGCTTTACGTCTGTGACTCTATTGGAGGGTAAGAAACTGGACTGAAAAGGAAGTCCTACTTTAGTAGCGCAGTATATATACGCACTATGAACAAATAGTCCCATTAGTGGTGCGGTAGCCAGATTCCTACGCGGAACTAGGACTTGTTCGTACATGTGGAGCGGTACGTTTGAACTGGGTCTGAGGGGTATGGCAGCCTGGCACCAAGGTCTCGACCAATAGTAGAATGGAGACTATTATGGGATGTTCAGTAGGCTAGAATGGATATTCAATGCATATTGTACAAGGAATATACAAGGGATATCAGGGAATATTAGAGAATATACAAATACAATTAAATATATATATATAAATAAATATATATATTCGGTTTAATCTGGCCCTTCACAACAATTATTATCCATCCTCGTGCAAGAATGAAAAGAGCCCTGGACCGCGGGGCTCCCCAGTCCCCTCCTGCACTCAATGGCACACAGCCACACACACACACACAGAGACAGCTTTGATCGGGGTAGAAAGACATCCCCGAAAACGCAAGCTTTTATATATAGTGTTCTTACCTGGTATCTGATGTAATGCAAAAGAAAGAATCCAATTATCTGATCGCCATTCCAAATACTGCTTGTGGAGGTCCATCGCACATTACCGAGCGTTATACACTGACGGGCGGGCAGGGTTACTGTTCCATGCCATCGTTGTATAGACCTACCTCGCCTGAGCACCTAAACCCCGCCCGCACGGCTCGGATCGTCCCAGAAAAGAAACTACACCATTCCTTTTTTTTTTTTATTGGTCTTTTTCCCCCTCCATTTTCCTCCGATTTTCTCCCCATCCCAATGTTAGTCGTATGCCAATTCCCAGTCCCTTCCTGGTCGCTGCGCTTTACCCCCTACAGTCAGATCATATGGGAGAGTGGAGGCTACCACGTGCTTCCTCCGACACACGTCCAGCCAATCACCGCTTCTTTTCACCTGGCAGCGCGGATTCTCACTGAGAGGGCGTAGCGTGTGGGAGGACCACACTATCCCCCTCACGTCCAATCCGCGCTTAGCAGGCGCCCCGACCGAACTGTAGGAGTCGCGGTTTACAACGACCCGGACCCACCCCGCCAGCTTCTCCCACCCTCTGATACAGCCAATCGTATCAGTGCAGACGGCCAGCCAAGCTGGTGACAACCCCGGAGCTGTGAGCTGGATTCGAACAGGCAAATCCAACTCAGCTCCGGGGCTGGTGACGAACGCAATCTCCGCTCGACCACCTAACCGCCCTGAAACTACACCATTCCTAATGGAGTGCAATACCAGCCGGAAGGCGGCAGTATTTGCCCTTTTGCGGGCTCAGACCAATTCCCAATGATAACATCAGGCTGGATGGATGAAAATTAATGGATATCGCTAATAAAAGAAATAACGATTAAAACCTGACTATACTCGTGATTGGCGCTGAACGGTCGGCGAGTTAACCCGACTATCATCGGGTCTGGCGTTGAATGAGTTAAGAGTCAGTCTCAATAAATAGTACAAGTGGGTGAACTCAGTGAATCATGTTCTTTGTTTTCCTGACAAATAACTTAGCGGTGTGTAAGTATGAGTCTAGCCTATGTCTGTCCCCATTTGAACCGTCTCTGAGGAAGAAACTGTTCTACCTCCACCCACTTGCAGATAAACAGCTGAGCCTGAACCCCAGGAGGTAGAGCCGTCGTCTGGTAACCTGACCGGTTCCCGGTTTGATCCCGGCTCCTCCCGGCAGCGAAGTGTCCTTGAGGAACACACTGAACCCCTAACTGCCCCCCCCCCCCCATGCCTTGCATAGTTGCCACCATTGTCTGAGTGTGTGTGTGAGTGAGTGAATGGGAGCAAATGGGAGGCATATGTTGAAAAGGACTTTAGATAAAAAGCACTATATACTGTAAATGCAGTCCATTTACATTTACAGTACATGTATGTGTGTCTCGGAGGCCTGTGTGCCTCTTGGGTGATCCGATCACAAGTGG
This sequence comes from Notolepis coatsorum, assembly GCF_963971535.1. NCBI lineage: Eukaryota > Metazoa > Chordata > Actinopteri > Aulopiformes > Paralepididae > Notolepis > Notolepis coatsorum. The sequence continues at coordinate 164,139,483 of NC_140166.1, forward strand.
CCGGCTCTTAAAGGATAACTCCACTTTTTTTTTTAAATTAGCTTATTTAACATCTTCCCTGGAGTTAGACAAGAAGATGCATACCTTTTTTGTCTCTGTGCGTGCATTTTAGCTTTGGGAATAGACGCTCCGTTAGCATAGCTTAGCTTCATCACTGGAAGTGAGGCAGGACAGTAGCCTTACAGTGCCTTACAGTGTATTGCAAGGTCTGACATTGACCAAACTTGATATGCATGACCTTGGTGGGCTCTAGGTCAACTCCTGAAAAGGGGGTCAATGTCAGACCTTGCAATCAAAAGTTATGGGCGCACTGAAATTATGGCAAGGGTTATTAGCCCCCTAACTTTTGATTGCAAGGTCTGACATTGACCCCCTTTTCAGGAGTTGACCTAGAGCCCACCAAGGTCATGCATATCAAGTTTGGTCAATGTCAGACCTTGCAATACACTGTAAGGCACTGTAAGGCTACTGTCCTGCCTCACTTCCAGTGATGAAGCTAAGCTATGCTAACGGAGCGTCTATTCCCAAAGCTAAAATGCACGCACAGAGACAAAAAAGGTATGCATCTTCTTGTCTAACTCCAGGGAAGATGTTAAATAAGCTAATTTAAAAAAAAAGTGGAGTTATCCTTTAAGTACAGGTGTGAATGCACCAAAGAGGCATCAAGGACACATTGAGATCCATCACTCAGGCCACATTCGGAGGTGGTCTGGGCCTGTGTTGTAGTACTCGAGTCCAGGACTGATTTTTAGGACTCATGACTCGACTTGGACATGAGCACTGATGACTCGGACTTGGACTCGCGCATTGACTGCATTCGGACTCGGAAGGTGCAGACGAGGACTCAGACTTGTTAATTGATAAATACAGTTATTATCATAAAAAAAAATTATAATAGGCCCTAATAATTTGGCATAAGATATTGATGGCTAGTGTATTTGTTTGGCTATTGTGTCACAAAGTAAATAAACTCCCTTAGAAATGGTGACCGCTGTGTCATTTATGTTTAATGTAGAGCTTTTTTTATTTGTATGTCAGCTCTTTGACTGCCAGAGTGGAGTGGACTCAACCTTGATGACTTGGACTCTGACTCGGACTAGGGTAATGGGGACTCGACTCGGGCTCTGCGTTGGTGACTCGGACTCGAACACTGGGGACTCGAGACTCGACTCGGACTTGAGGTTTAGTGACTCGACTGCAACACTGGTCTGGGCCGCATATGGCTACATTCTGTTAGCAGTGTGTGTACGCAAATGCGTCCTGGGCCACATCGCAGGACCACCTAGACAACTGTGTCATGTATCCGTGTATCATTCGATCATTTGATATCCGATTTACAATCTTAAATCAGAAAACAAATGAGGATCTGTTAGTTCAACAAATTCAAAAATCTGAGAAGTGAAAACCAATGACGAGCTGTCTTCAATGTTTTGATTTTGTTCTGAAACGATGAGGAAAATTATATATTTTTTGTTGTCCTTGATTTTTTTCCGATTTCTTGTGACCATAAAGTTAGTTGGAATTTTCTCCCTGTGTGCGCCTGTGAGAAGGTCACTAACGGAAGGTCTTTTTCCAAGTGGATCTCGGTCCCGCTATGCGTTCGCCCCCGTTACCGACACAGTGATGAATAGGCCACCATGGCCGCACTAGAACAAAATGCTAATCTTATTGAAGAATTGTTTGAAACTGGTAAGACCATGACACAAGTGGAGACAACAGACCACATGTGAGTTGCTTAAAGTGATCGATAACTCACAACACCAACACAAACACTGGTCTCATCATGTATCAATAACTCACAACACCAACACTAACACTGGTCTCATCATGTATCAATAACTCACAACACCAACACTAACACTGGTCTCATCATGTATCAATAACTCACAACACCAACACTAACACTGGTCTCATCTCATCATGTATCAATAACTCACAACACCACACAAACACTGGTCTCATCATGTATCAATAACTCACAACACCAACACCACACAAACACTGGTCTCATCATGTATCAATAACTCACAACACCAACACCACACAAACACTGGTCTCATCATGTATCAATAACTCTCAACACTAACACTGGTCTCATCATGTATCAATAACTCACAACACCAACACTTCACAAACACTGGTATCATCATGTATCAATAACTCACAACACCAACACAACACAAACACTGGTCTCATCATGTATCAATAACTCACAACACCAACACCACACAAACACTGGTCTTATCATGTATCAATAACTCACAACACCAACACAACACAAACACTGGTCTTATCATGTATCAGGGCGCAGGCTATGATAGAACACAATATGCAATATCAACGTCATCATGACAGGTGAAAAAATAGCCAAGCTTACAGAGTTAAGTTCCTCTCCAGTGTGCAGGCACGTGTCCAGAACGAGACTATTTGTTAAATAAGTCAGCTTTTGCTCAATAATTATTTGGGTGCGTGTCGGATACAGAACTGGAAAGGGCTGTGATCAGTTCAATATACAAGGTCATTTATCTATTTTTATTTATTCCAGGTCAAACATAACCGACAATAAAAGTGTGTTCAGTTTGACATTTGCTGATGTTAAATGACAAAATCGAAGACAAATAAATATCACATTTTCTCACGTTCTATTTTTAACTTCAGAACTAAATCAAATCAATGGAAAAACTGCCTATTATTGGTTTTCTGATTTTGGATTCTAAATCGGATATGAAATGATGGAATGATACACGGATAGTATTGTCTTCTGGAGTCGTATACTTCTATGCTGAAAGGTGAAAGTATCTGCATTTACATTTAGTCAATTAGCTTTTATCCAAAGCAACTTACAAGTTCTGTATGACAAGTCATCAGGAAGGGCACAACTCTATCAGCTGAGTAACAATGTTCATCAAAGTGTTGAGTGCTACAGTGTAGGTTAGTTTATCAGGACAAGTGCATGACAGTAAGGTTAGTTTGCTCTTCCTTTCTTCCTCCTTTTTCTCATCTCCAGTTAGTTCTCAAATTGCACAAGCTGGCTTTATCCATGATGTCTGAATTTTTCAAAACACCCATATATACTGTAGGCTATATTATGGCTGCCACTTAAAAATAATTATGTTTAAAATAGTCATATAGTTTTTATTATGGCAGCCAAACGATTAGGTTTATGCATATTCTTTATTAAAATGTTCCTTTAGTCCTGCAGATGCTTACTGAATTATTTGACTGGTAGCTGAAGCTATGTCTTAAAAGCAAGTGCATTTGCAGGATAGTGTGCTTCTATTCCCAGGACAGAAAATATATTTAAAAATATTGTAATTTTGGGGAGAAATATTAATCCTTATATATATGGAATGAATACGTAAGGAAGACGCCATGTGATTTCATGAGATTTTATTAGGCCTATCGGCTTTTATAGACAGCTGTCATCGCTGGAGAGAGACATTCGCTGGCCATCCTTCTACTAAGGTTTGATCATTCCCACGTATCTGGTGTCGTCTGGAGAGTGGTTTGATCTGCATCCAGTTTCCCATATCTACCTACCTTTCAGGTCATCTGGAAAACAGAGATGTAGGCTAATATCCACAATAGGAGAATAACCACTACAGACGAGAGAGGGAGGGAGGGAGAGAGAGGGAGGGAGAGAGAGAGACTCCAAATGAAAGGGACTTTACAGTAGCATTGTAAACTGTAATGGAATCACTGCCTGCGCTCTATTATATTCTCTAATTCGCATGCGTCTTTGGCAGCCTACGTGTTTATTTGCATATTGAGCAGGGAAGCGAGATCCGATCACAAGTGGCCACTCAAGACGCATGTGGAGACACATTCTAACGCCAGGTGTGAACAGAAGTACTTAGAGCCGGACACTTGTGATCGGATCTTAATGCCAGATCTGAACGGAGCCAGAGGGGCTATGGTTACACTTTTGTGTTCTGCATCATTTATACAAATTACATTTTAGAAACAGGTTGATGTTGACACATCATCTGCATACACCAGGGTTTGGGATCAATTCACGTTCAATTTGATCGAGTAAATTTTTTTTTAAATGAATTGCTGTGTACTTGTTGATGATGATGGAAATTGTTGTGTACTCCCTGTTGATGATGGAACATTCATTCTCATTTACATTGGCGATAATACAGTACCTTTTTTCATCCAGTTTTCAGTATTTGAATGTGAACAAAATGCCCCCTTTTGAATGAAGTGAATTGAACCCAACACACTGCAACACACTTCAATCTAATCTAATTGGCAGTGGTGTAAAAAGTACCCAGAAATGATACTTAAGTGAAAGTATGGGTACCGTCTCAAAATCGTACTCAAGTAAAAGTCAGAGTATCTGGGTGAAAACACACTTGAGTAAAAGTTAAAAAGTTTCTACTTTTAAATGTACTAAAAAGTAAAAGTAAAAACAATTTTTTCTGACTTCTGATAGCAGGTGTTTAATCAAATATCCCAGCTTTCTAGTCCTGCACAAGGACCAATCAGCATGGGTACATTTTCCATTGATGGGGATTTGATTGGTTCTTTTTAAATCAAGTGCGGCCACAGGATTAATAACGTTAATGTTAGTTCGGCCAGAGAAACAAATATACTAATTAAAATGGTTGGGACCTGCGAGATTTGTACTTTGTAGGTCTGCATTTTAAATGTAAGGAGTACATTTAAGTTTCTCTGAAATGTAATTGAGTAAAAGTACAAGTATACAAACCTAATAATACTATCTAATAATACTATGTAAAGTACAAATCCCCCAAAACAGTACTTAAGTATTGTAACAAAGTACAATTACTCAAGTACTTTACACCCCTGCTGGCGAGTTTCTTTCCTGAGGATTCTTCCCATGTTATTCCTGCAGGTTCCTGAGGGGCACTTGTAAACAGACGGACGGCACTTGCCCATTCTCCCACAAGGTGGCCAAGGAGAAGGTAAGACTGAGAACGCACGTGCGTGCACACACATGCACACTCTCGCACGCACACACACACACACACACATGCACACTCGCACGTGCATACACTCATGCACATGTGCTCATGACGCATTCTAAATGTGTGTATATATATAGGGGCCGGGATGGGGTATGAAAGTGTACTATGACACACTGTTGGATACGGTGATCCAGCGTCGTGTTCATGTTCTTGGCGCCGCTCCCGTTTCTTTGCGCGGGGCACGGAGTTGTGACCTAATTCGGGGGGTTAGAGGATTTCTCTAAATGGTTGGGCTGATACTGGGTAAGAGGTGGAGGGGTTTGAGGGTTGAAGGACGGGGCGTTTTCTCACAGACTCTAAAGTGGGACGCCGCTTCGCACATGGTCTAGATTCACACGTTATTAGGCCCGTGTTAAGCTGTGATCACATCGGGCGCCTTTTTCTTGCGCTCAAACACGAGGCGCGGCGGTGTGCGTAGAGAAAGTGCACAGGGTGCAAGGAGCCATACCACTGATTACCGTGGCTACTTCAGCTAACCTCGTTCCCAGTTTTATCTCTGTGAGATAAAGCCTGGTAAAGAACTACTGCCGAAAGTGTCTATGGGGTAGAATTTCCGGTGTATGTACTTCCCCTGGAAGCTGCCTCCGAACAGACCAAACTTTTCACGAATCCTGTCGGCAAACAAGCTAGAACGTCCCGGTCATGTAGTAAATTCTTCAGGCAAAGCCGTTGCAGTGGCTTAAACGAGGAAATATTGTGCACTTCACACGTTTCTATATTTGTTTTGTCAAAACCGGAAAGCCTGTAGCCTGTACTTCCTGTACTTCCATTTACACACTTTAGGACTCGCATATCTTTACCAGCCTAACTTCAGCTAACATTACATAAACTACTACTCGCAGCCCTCCAGACGTTGCAGTTCATATCTCGGTCGTGGTTAAGACCTGGTCGTACAAACAAGGTTTGTTGGAAACTGCCAAAATTAGCTCCTCCATTATTGATTGCTTTGTTTTGCCGTTGATTTCGCTCCAGATATCTCAGATCTGTAATCCCTCACCTCGGTTGATTGGTTCCATCGCCAAGAAGAAGGTGACCATGCGGCTAAAGTTTAAACCTTTTCAACTGAGAAAAAGCCTGAGAAAGCGCCTCTTCAAAAACACGAGACGCGTAGTTTGGAGTCTGTTGTTTTCTGAAAAACAGGCCTTTTGAGGTGATGAAATCGCTGTGCCCAGGCAGCAGTGGTTCGGCAAAAAATTGTTCAGATTTATGTATCTGCTTAGAAAACGGAAATGTCTAATTTTCTTTTCTTCTTTTTTTTCACCTGGTAAATACACAGGTCACAACATGTTTACTGGAACGTTTTGGAGTTGTATTTGGAGTGTAATTCGTGACTGTTGGAAACTAGGCTACACTGGCACACCTACTTCCAGTGAATGACGCTAAGCTAGGCTAACAGTGCGGCTGTTCCCTAAGCCTAATGCATGCACAGATAACAAAAGGGTATGTATCTGCGTGTCTAACTCCAGGGTAGATGGCAAATAAGCTAATTTCCCCAAAAGTTGGTGTGTTCCTTTAAAGGGGAACTATTTTACTATTTCTTTCACTATTTGGGCACTTTTACACAATTCCTGTGAGTCTATGGAACACCTCTGTAATATATATATTTTTTTTATTCATTGTTTTGTATTTCTAATCAAGTCCTCAAAAACAGCATTTTTTCTACCTCAAGATCTCGAGCTGTTTTGAGCCTGGGCTCCTAAACCACTGCGCAGCGGCGTCGTCGCCTGAACATTAACATGCAGCGGTGTCTCTCTGACATCACATATAGGCACATTTTCAAATGACTCAGTTCAGTGAGGGTGAATATTGTGAGAGAAGAATTGGAAGAATGCGCCAATATGAGAATTTTGAGACTTAGATCATATTAATATAAGTTCACATAGCTAGGAAACAATGCTAAACACTCAAAAAGGCCATTTATAAGATAGTTCCCCTTTAAGCAGCAACCACCCAGCTATCCAGAGCCTGAACACATGGAACGTCTGTGTTCAGCACAGTGAAAATTGTTGCAGATCTCGTTGCCTTTTTTTGCTGATGTAAAATTGCCTGAAAATGATGACTAAAGCCCTTTGATCACCATCCCCCTGGATATCAACGGAATCAATCGATTTCCTCTGAAGAGATCTACTCCAATTACCCTGATTGGCCCATTGGATATCAGCTCGCTAGCCCACAAACAAGTAATCAAGCTAGTTTGGTACAATTTAGTTCATTTTAGTGGTTCAAAAAAACATCCACAGCAATGGCGACAATTTATTTAATGCCCGCTAGCGCAGGTTAGCCAATGTTGATCTCCCATAGCAACCCCTCACACTGGTCCCCATGAATTTGTTTATAGTTTTGAAAGCTTCACGTGTTATTATACTTACTTGATATCTCCTTTCAGTGAATAGTGGCCCGCGGCCCGCGACGTACTGAGAGAGTTGGCCGTGGTCCGTGAGGCTGCACTAAAACACTTAGAGCTAGAAAGGTGCGCTCGGTCGAGTGCAAATCTCCACCAGGCGGCACATAGGAATGGTGATAGGAAGCATAGGAAGGATTATAGGAAGCAAGTTAGGAAGCATGTTAGGAAGCATATAAATAATAATACAGATAATAATAATAATAATAATAATAATAATAATAATAATAATAATAATAATAATAATAATAATAATAATAATAATAATTAATAATTAATAATAATTAACAATTAATAATTAATCATTAATAATAATTAATAATTAATAATAAATAATAATAAAATACTTGATTTTAAAGAATATTGCGGGAGTCACATCCCTGGCCTGCTGTCAGCCTATGTGCAACGTTTCATCTTTTAGTTGGCGACATTATGTGGACACACACACGTGCATGTGCAACAGACCGTTCCGCCTGGTTTTCTGACTGAATTAACATCATTGTACTGGTTCTTTAAATTGAATACTCTTAATTCACAGCCTTAAAAGATGTTAGAACACACTTAATTATTATGGATGTACACAAGTTCACTTTTTCATGTTTGGTTAGTTGGTGGGTGGTCTGAATGAATAACTGAATAGTCTCCGTTTTCCGGCATTCACAAAGGCTAGAATAGATCACCGGTAAAAATGTATTATAAGTCACAAACCATGCTTTTCATCAGGTTTTATTGACAATATTTTGCAAACAGGTTCTCGTGGCTACACCTGGAGGACCATGTTGGATGAGAAATACTTTTAAATTTTAACTAACGTTTGGGTCTTGATGACCAAGGACTAATAGATAACATGGAGGACCAAGGGCTAATAGATAACATGGAGGACCAAGGACTAATGGATAACATGGAGGACTAATAGATAACATGGAGGACCAAGGACTAATAGATAACATGGAGGACCAAGGACTAATAGATAACATGGATGGCTAATAGATAACATGGAGGACCAAGGACTAATAGATAACATGGAGGACCAAGGACTAATAGATAACATGGAGGACCAAGGACTAATGGATAACATGGAGGACTAATAGATAACATGGAGGACTAATAGATAACATGGAGGACCAAGGACTAATAGATAACATGGAGGACCAAGGACTAATGGATAACATGGAGGACTAATAGATAACATGGAGGGCTAATAGATAACATGGAGGACCAAGGACTAATAGATAACATGGATGACCAAGGACTAATAGATAACATGGAGGGCTAATAGATAACATGGAGGGCTAATAGATAACATGGAGGACCAAGGACTAATAGATAACATGGAGGGCTAATAGATAACATTGAGGACCAAGGACTAATAGATAACATGGAGGACCAAGGACTAATAGATAACATGGAGGACCAAGGACTAATGGATAACATGGAGGACTAATAGATAACATGGAGGACTAATAGATAACATGGATGACTAATAGATAACATGGAGGACCAAGGACTAATAGATAACATGGAGGACCAAGGACTAATGGATAACATGGAGGACTAATAGATAACATGGCGGGCTAATAGATAACATGGAGGACCAAGGACTAATAGATAACATGGAGGACCAAGGACTAATAGATAACATGGAGGGCTAATAGATAACATGGAGGGCTAATAGATAACATGGAGGACCAAGGACTAATAGATAACATGGAGGACCAAGGACTAATAGATGACATGGAGGGCTAATAGATAACATGGAGGACCAAGGACTAATAGATAACATGGAGGACCAAGGACTAATAAATAACATGGAGGACTAATAGATAGCATGGAGGACTAATAGATAACATGGAGGACTAATAGATAACATGGAGGGCTAATAGATAACATGGAGGACTAATAGATAACATGGAGGACCAAGGACTAATGGATAACATGGAGGACCAAGGACTAATAGATAACATGGAGGGCTAATAGATAACATGGAGGGCTAATAGATAACATGGAGGACTAATAGATAACATGGAGGGCTAATAGATAACATGGAGGGCTAATATATAACATGGAGGACTAATAGATAACATGGAGGACCAAGGACTAATAGATAACATGGAGGGCTAATAGATAACATGGAGGGCTAATAGATAACATGGAGGACCAAGGACTAATAGATAACATGGAGGGCTAATAGATAACATGGAGGACCAATGACTAATAGATAACATGGAGGACTAATAGATAACATGGAGGACTAATAGATAACATGGAGGACCAAGGACTAATAGATAACATGGAGGGCTAATAGATAACATGGAGGGCTAATAGATAACATGGAGGACCAAGGACTAATAGATAACATGGAGGACCAAGGACTAATAGATAACATGGAGGACCAAGGACTAATAGATAACATGGAGGACCAAGGACTAATAGATAACATGGAGGACTAATAGATAACATGGATGACTAATAGATAACATGGAGGGCTAATAGATAACATGGATGACTAATAGATAACATGGAGGACTAATAGATAACATGGAAGACCAATGACTAATAGATAACAAGGAAGACTAATGGATAACATGGAGTACCAAGGACTAATAGATAACATGGAGGACCAAGGACTAATAGATAACATGGAGGACCAATGACTAATAGATAACATGGAGGACTAATGGATAACATGGAGGACTAATAGATAACATGGAAGACCAATGACTAATAGATAACAATGAGGACTAATAGATAACATGGAGGACCAAGGACTAATAGATAACATGGAGGACCAAGGACTAATAGATAACATGGAGGACCAAGGACTAATAGATAACATGGAGGACTAATAGATAACATGGAGGGCTAATAGCAGGGCTGTACGCTAAGCTTTTTCACTAGGGGCACACTTGCCCCTAAATGAGAAATTTAGGGGCAAAAAAAATTTTTAGGGGCACATTTTTAAATAACAATTTTACCATTATTTATATCGATTGTTTTTGATTTTTAGAAAAAAAAGAAGAAATTTTTTTTTTTAATAAAATATATATATTATATAATCATACTTGTAGTTGTATTATCTACGAGACATCGCCACCACGCAACAAGTCAAAATGCTCGCTATATGCAACCAGCTCCACTGTCTGTGTGTACTCGAGTAGCTTCCAGCTACGGCCAGGATTCTCCGGAGCTGCAGCTGGACCCTATACTGTAGCCTCCAGCTACGGCCAGGATTCTCCGGCGCTGCAGCTGGACCCTATTGACTATATTCAGCATGTTATAAGACATTGATATCAGGAGCTATCTGTAGCTATTTAGTTTAATGGGACGTTTCGTTTTGAACAGTGAGCTAACGCGAGCTATCATGCACTACTAGACTTGCTGTAGCATTTGTTGATATCAGTAGCTAGCTGGCTGGCAGGCTCACCGAGGTCCCAGTGTCCCACTAGAGACTAGTGTTTACAACAGCCACAGGTGCGGGAGGGAGGAGGAGCAGCAGACGCCGCAGCTCTCTCCGTGTGTCTGAGTTCAGTTCAGTTCGGCTCACTATAGGAGGTCGAACGCGTCGAAAATATGAAGCAATACTAACTTTACTTTTCTTCATAGCTAAATGAATCAGACAGTCAGCCAGTCTATCAGAGTGAGTGCTCAGTCGATTGTTCCCGCTGATCATACCTGCTGAGTGCTCACTGCTCAGCTCGCATGAGTGACGTCATCGCGTCATCACACGCCTTGGATAATTTAGGAGTGAAATGCGAATGCAAAGCTTGAAAGCACTACTCGCAAGCCCGCCCCCAGATAATATTTACCAATCGCAACGGCCAATTAAAGGGGCAATTCGCGACCATCTCGTCGCAGTGTACAGCCCTGAATAGATAACATGGAGGACCAAGGACTAATAGATAACATGGAGGACTAATAGATAACATGGAGGACTAATAGATAACATGGAGGACTAATAGATAACATGGAGGGCTAATAGATAACATGGAGGACTAATAGATAACATGGAGGGCTAATAGATAACATGGAGGACCAAGGACTAATAGATAACATGGAGGACTAATAGATAACATGGAGGGCTAATAGATAACATGGAGGGCTAATAGATAACATGGAGGACCAAGGACTAATAGATAACATGGAGGGCTAATAGATAACATGAGGACCAAGGACTAATAGATAACATGGAGGGCTAATAGATAACATGGAGGACTAATAGATAACATGGAGGACTAATAGATAACATGGAGGACTAATAGATAACATGGAGGGCTAATAGATAACATGGAGGACTAATAGATAACATGGAGGACTAATAGATAACATGGAGGACTAATAGATAACATGAAGGACTAATAGATAACATGGAGGACTAATAGATAACATGGAGGGCTAATAGATAACATGGAGGACCAAGGGCTAATAGATAACATGGAGGACTAATAGATAACATGGAGGACCAAGGGTCAGTCGATAGATAACATGGAGGGCTTCGCCTACCAGTGCAGAGACCTGGGTTAATTTTCCCAGTAGCGGTACCTCCGGCTCGGTCAGACCTGCTGACTGGCAGTGTTCACGGGTGGGAAGCAAAGAGAGGTGGTATTAACGTCCTGGGCGTTGCATTAGCGACTCCTACTGGTCGGTCGGGGTGCTGCCGGTTCAACAAGGAGAGGATCTGGAATGCTATGTGTGTGTGTGTGTGTCCGTCCGTCCGTCCGTCCGTCCGTCCGTCCGTCCGTCTGTCTGTCTGTCTGTCTGTGTGAACAAATAGTTACAGTATGTCCATATAAGGGAAAAAGCTTTTTTTCCTTTTTAGATAAACAACCCCAAGACAGGTGCCCAGACTCTCCTTCCAATACACACACACACACACACACACACACACACACACACACACACACACACACACACACACACACACACACACACACACACACACACACACACACACACACACACACACACACACACACACACACACACACACACACAATGCCCTGCACCTGTGTCAGTCGTCATGCTGCAGCCCGTACGTGGTGAGAGCCCAGCTGTCTGTTTGCAATGCTGCACCTCTCCATGAGCCCCACCTGTCTCCTCCCTCCTCCCTCCTCCCCTCCTCCCTCCTACAGGAGCCCACTTAAAAAGCCTGCTCCCCTTTCACGTGGACCCTCAAACAGGACTGGATGGGGGAGGGAGAGGAGGGGGAGAGTGAGAGGGGGGGAGGGAGGGGGAGAGAGAGAGAGAGGGGCAGAGAGAGAGAGGGGGGAGAGAGAGAGGGGGGAGAGAGAGAGAGAGAGAGGGGGGGAGAGGAGGGAGAGGGGGCGAGAGAGAGGGATGGAGAGAGAGGGGGAGGGGGAGAGAGAGAGGGGGGAGAGAGAGAGAGAGAGAGAGGGGAGAGAGGGGGGGAGAGAGAGGGGGGAGGGGGGGGGAAGGCATTTCCATGGTGAGAAAAGGGGGGAGGGAGGGGTCCAGGATTATTCTCCTCCACCAGAACCTGATCCAGACCCGCTAGGTGAGACCCCCCCCCCCCCCCCCCCTCCACACACACCACAAATATTTCCCGAAACCAGAGCCCCCCCCCCTGCTCTCGGGGGGGCCCACCCCCGTCATCGTCCCGGTCTTGGCGACTGTACACAAACCCTGCACATAAACACATCATGATAGCCGGACAAGGTGCAGCCTGGATAAATATTTCTGTAGCACTTAATTAGGTACAGTAGAACTGATCCCATCCATTCTAGATGGTCCACCCTCTACGCCCCCCCCACCCTCGCCCTCCCATGGCTCCCTCCCCCCCTCTCTCAAGATTCAAGAGTTTTATTTGTCACATACTGTACATACATACATACATACATACATACATACTAGGGATGCTCGATATTGGCTTTTTTACCGATACCGATATTCCGATATTGTCCAACTCTTAATTTCCGATACCGATATCAACCGATACCGATATATGCAGGGCTTTCCCCGTCCAAAAAACTGAATAATTTCAGGTAACTAATAATTTCACTGGATATATAACAAATATTGTTATTGTTTTTTTTTTTTAACCGATACCGATATTTTCCGATATCACATTTTACTGCCGATATCGGCCGATAATATCGGTCGGCCGATAATATCGGACATCCCTAATACATACATACATACATACATACATACATACATACATACATACATACATACAAGACATGCATACAAGACATGCAGTGAAATGTAGGTGGCCAAGCCTGCTTGGATTGTGATAAATAAAAAAAATTAAAAATTAAAAATTAAAATAGACATGATAAAAGAAAAAGTCATAAGAATAAAATACAATGCTAAACGTAAGAGTAGAAGGTAATTGTTGTGAAGGATCAGATTAAACCGAATATGTATATTTATTTATATATATATATTTAATTGTATTTGTATATCGTTTGATATCCCCTGTATATTCCTTGTACAATATGCATTGAATATCCCGTTTCTACTAAACAGCCCATAATAGTTTCATTCTACCATTGGACTAGAACCTGGCGCCAGGTTGCCATACCCCTAGGTTCAAGTTCAATCGTGCCGCCTAACATGTCGAGGCAGCCCCCGGTTCCGCGCAGTAATATGCCGGGCGAAATACGTGTGGTACTATTTGTTCATAGCGCATATATATATGACGCTCGTAAAGTAGAACTTTCTTTTAGTCCAGTTCTTTACCCTCCAACAGAGTGACAGACGCAAAAGCCTCCCCACGAAGCACGTGCGGTGTAGTAAGGCCTACTTGGCCCAGAATAGGCATTGAGATATCGTGTAGATTAATAGTTGAATGGTCATAGTTTGGCACCATACCGTCGAGTTGGACGTATTCTATTAAGCTAATAATAGTCTATTTATGTATGGTGCATCGTTCGGTTCGAGTTCTACAGTTATCAGTACCCCCATCGTTCCTGACGTTATCTGGACGCTTATCTAGGCTGGTCAGACCCCTAGTGGTGATTGCATCCGAGGAGCTCCGGGTCAAGAGCGACTGGACCTGTATATTGGATTACTCTACCCGACGACGGCGAGCCTTCCACGGCTCTTGGATTATGCTTTATGTGCTTTGATTATTCCATGGATAAAGGCCAACACTGTCGAGTGTTGGAATTACCCCCCCGGAGAGGACTACAGGTGAGGCGGCGCTCTACACGTGAGGTCGCACCACGTCTCTCCGTTGTGGACGGCAGATACCGTTCCACAGAGGGTCCAGCTGTGTTCGTCTACGGCCCGAGGTTCTGTGGGCACTGGGTCTAAGACTTTGGATTCTCCCAAGACACCGTCGGCCAGATGGGATACCGCCAGCGACTTCTCTAACCCCCCCCTCCTACTGTCTTACAACCAGCGGGACCCCCCCCCCCCTTTAGTGTATCCAGCTATAATTATTTAAGTACTATCGCTATCGTTTCCTAAATATTCCAGGTTGTATACTTACTCCCTGCGCAACCAGAGATTGGACATTCAATGTTGATTTACCTACGAATACTCATTTGCCATAAAAGTGCATACTTAACATTTCAAATCATAAATGTAATTAAGTGAATATTGTGTACACCCTTTGCTGTATTAAATATTCGATTTGGTCCATTTGTGTTGGTTCGTTTCATCAGGTGGGAAAGTGTTCATCATACTTATATCTTGTACTGGGTGGCCAGAAGTTAAAGTACATGAGGTAGTGGTATTAAATATCATATCTAACAATACAGTCAGGAATTGTACCCCTCAGCTACAGTAATAATAAACAATAATATACAAATATACAATGGGTTCGGCATATCTCTCTCTCTCTCTCTCTCTCTCTCTCTCTCTGTCACTGTGTATCTTTCTTTCTCTCTCTCTGCTCATCCCTCTCTCCCTCTCCAGCCCCACAGAGGTATATTTAGCCCCAGCCTCCATTAATCTCCCCCACACACTAAACAGTAGATCTCCCTGTCACATGTACCCCCCCCCCCCCCCCCCCCCACACACACACACACACCTGTATACATGCTGTCAAGAAGACACCAACACATTCACTCTCACTCTAGTTGCTGTCAACTGCAATTAAGGTCATTTAGCTGCTCAGGATGTAGCAGATAGTTTGGGCGTTGGATGGGTCGTGTCTGAACCACTGAGGGAACGTTGTTTGGGCGTTGGATGGGTCGTGTCTGAACCACTGAGGAAACGTTGTTTGGGCGTTGGATGGGTCGTGTCTGAACCACTGAGGGAACGTTGTTTGGGCGTTGGATGGGTCGTGTCTGAACCACTGAGGAACGTTGTTTGGGCGTTGGATGGGTCGTGTCTGAACCACTGAGGGAACGTTGTTTGGGCGTTGGATGGGTCGTGTCTGAACCACTGAGGGAACGTTGTTTGGGCGTTGGATGGGTCGTGTCTGAACCACTGAGGGAACGTTGTTTGGGCGTTGGATGGGTCGTGTCTGAACCACTGAGGGAACGTTGTTTGGGCGTTGGATGGGTCGTGTCTGAACCACTGAGGGAACGTTGTTTGGGCGTTGGATGGGTCGTGTCTGAACCACTGAGGGAACGTTGTTTGGGCGTTGGATGGGTCGTGTCTGAACCACTGAGGGAACGTTGGCTCATCATCATGTGTTGCGTTTGTTTGGCTTCTCGCAAGATTACAGTTCACAAATTTACAAAAACTCAAATGCTTAACCCTTTCACTGCCGCACTACCAAAACGGTTAACCCTTTCACTGCGACAATACACAGAAGGTTAACCCTTTCACTGCCACACGACAGCCGCGACCGTCGGTTGTGTGATAGTAAAGCCAAGGGTTAATGAACCATACTCTCTCGCTCTATTTCTGTCTCTCTCCGTCTGCCTCTGAGTCTCTCTCTGTCTGCCCCCCCTCTCTCTCTTTCTCTCTCTCTCCCTCTCTATCTCTATCTCCCCCCCACCTCTCTCTCTCTCCCTCTCCCCCCGCCTCTATCTTGCACAATCGAAGTGGGCATGGCCACCCGCATTTCACTGTATGCATTGTCTATGTACTGTGACAAATAAACCTCTTGAATCTCTCTCTCTCCCCCCTCTATCTCTCTCTCTCTCCCGCTCTCTCCATCTCCCCCTCTCTCTATATCTCTCTCTCCCTCCCCCCTCTCTATTCTCTCTCTCTCTCTCTCCCCCCCCATATATCTCTCACCCTATCTCCCCCCCTCTATCTCTCTCCCTCTCCCCCCCATCTCTCACCCCCCCCCCCCCCCTCTCTCTCTCTCTAGATGCCAGTGTGTTCCTACTTCCTGAAGGGGATCTGTAACAACAGCACTTGTCCCTACAGTCACGTCTATGTCTCCCGCAAGGCTGCCGTGTGTCAGGACTTTATCAAGGGCTACTGCCCTCAGGGAGAGAAGGTAACACACACACACACACACACACACACACACATACACACACTACACACACACACTACACACACACACACACACACACACACACACACACACACACACACACATACAAACACACCACACACACACACACACACACACATACAAACACACACACGCACGTGCACATGCACACACCACATGCGCACACATGCACACTCACGCACACACAAACACACACGCACACACACACCC
Organism: Notolepis coatsorum; assembly: GCF_963971535.1. NCBI lineage: Eukaryota > Metazoa > Chordata > Actinopteri > Aulopiformes > Paralepididae > Notolepis > Notolepis coatsorum. The sequence continues at coordinate 164,156,473 of NC_140166.1, forward strand.
GTGTGCGCACACGCACATACACATACACACACACATATACACACACCACACATATACACACACATACTGTAATACACACACGCATGCATGCACGCACACATGCACGCATGCACACATACGTGCACGCACACACACACCCATACACACACACATATATACACACACACATACACACACACACACATACTCATACACACACACACACATATACACAGACACACATATATACACACACACACACGCACACACCGTCACACACATACACACACACATATACACACTCACACACCTATACACACACGCACGCGCACACACACACACACATACACACATATACACATACACATGGACACATATACCCACACACACATTGCAAATGAACAGTGACCGGATGAAAGGATAGCTGTATGTTGAAATACAACAATGCGTTGGGCACAGCTTGACTACATGATGCCAGGACTGTGATGACGTCACACAGCAGGTCCCGCCTCCTCCGCATTCAATCAAAAAGAGCCACCGTCTGTGTTGTTCACACCACCGCGACTGGCAAGCTAGTCTGAGTCTGAACGTATCTAGACTAGAGGTCAGATGTCAAATATCTGAGGGGGGGGGGGCACGTGCCCCTACCGTTCGAATGGGCACCCCTCTGTGCATTGACCCTTGTGCTCATACACACACACACACACACAAACTCATACACACACGCACACACACATGCACACACACATGCACACACACACAAACACACACACACAGTGCTAAAATACCCCTTTATAGTAACCCCCCCAAAGTACAGTCTCGTGGGTAAACCTGTTCAAAGTAACAACGCAAGAACCTGCATGGTCTAATGTTCAGTTTGAATGATTTTAATCACACAGCATTAACAAGGAAATTCCAATTGCACACTATAACATTTTATTCCGCAATTGACTAATTGGTGATTGTGGCCATTGGGTTAATTTGATGTGCTTTGAAGTCTTAAGGCTCAAGACCTCGCTGCACACCAACATACTGCTGCTGCTTGTTGCCAGCATGTAGAAACGTCTTATCTCGTATCTCTTTACTCGCTGCCAGGATAGTAGAGGGCACAAACGTGACATGGCCAGCGGTTGAGGTTAAATGTGGGTCTGCTGTATTTTTGGCCACTGTCACTCTTGGTAATTTGGTGGGAGTGGTGTTAAATGGCGTTTGAACCTGTACAGTAATTATGTTGTAAAATGTTAATATACTGGAGTTGACCTGAGGTTCAGGTAAACAAGTGGTTTGGTAATGGATGCCCATGCAGGCATGCACACACACATACATACGCATGCACACACACACACGCACGCACGCACGCACGCACACACACACACACACACACACACACACACACACACACACACACACACACACACACACAGGCACACAGGCACAGGCAGGAACAGCTGCAGGGCTGGAGGTTCGTAGTGACATGACTCCAGTGAGTGACATATTGAGGACCTGCTGGATAACTGAGCCAGTCACTCTGTCCACACATCCATCTCTAGCCCTGGACTCACTTCTGTCTTCTCTTCTCTTCTCTTCTCTTCTCTTCTCTTCTCTTCTCTTCTCTTCTCTTCTCTCTCTCTTCTCTTCTCTTCTCTTCTCTTCTCTCCTCTGCTCTCTTTTCCTCTTCTCTCTCCTCATGTTCTCCTTTCTTCTCTCCTCTGTTCTCTTTTCCCATCTCCTCTCTTCTGCTATCCTCTCTTCTCCTCTCTTCTCCTTATATCTTCTCCCCTCTTCTCTCCTCTCTTCTCCTCTCCCCTCCTCTTTTCTCATTTCCTCTTTTCTCTTCTCTGTTCTCTTCTCTCTTATCTCCTCGTCTCCTCTCTTCTCTCCTCTCTTTTATCATATATTCTTCTCTCCTATCCTCTCTTCTTCTCTTCTCTCTTCTCCTCACCTCTCATTTCCTCTCCTCTTCTCTCCACTTCTCTCGTCTCCTCACCTCTCTTCTCTTCTTCTCTCCTCTTCTTCTCTCCTCTTCTCTCCTCTTCTCTCTTCTCACCTCTCCTCTTCTCTCCTCTTCACCTCACCTCTCCTCTCCTCTTCTCTCTTCTTCTCTCCTCCTCGTCTCTTCTCTTCTCTCTTCTCCTCACCTCTCCTCACCTCTCCTCTTCTCTCTTCTCCTCACCTCTCCTCACCTCTCCTCTTTTCTCTTCTCCTCACCTCTCCTCTTCTCTCTCCTCTCCTCTTCTCTCTTCACCTCACCTCTCCCTCTCCTCTCCTCTCACATAGTAATAGTTAATGGGGTGGATATACTGGGACATTGGATAGTTAAGAGAGATTAGCAACACGCCAGTCTAAGGTGCAAACAGCTCCAAACTTGATATCGTCTACAGGGTTCAGTATTATCGCCTCTCCATGACAGGTGGATGTTTTGGACGTGTTCCATGGTCACGTTGTTAAGTGAAAGGTTGTATTTGTTTTAATTTAGTATATTTTCATAATTAAATAAACAAACTGTCCTCAGAGGGAGATTGGGTCCCCGGAACATGGTGAAAAGCTAGAAAATGTGTGTCTGGCCTACAGTTTCATTTTTCAATCTATATTTTCCATAAAGAGGTATCTTCTAGCTTACGTTTGGTTTGCACTGCCATAATATTCATTTTGATTAGAGGTAAAAATGTCTTCCTGGGGTGCCCTCATGGTGCATACCATAGTGCCTCGCGCAACTACGCGGCCGACCCGGGTTTGATCCCAGCACCCGACGTTATTTGTTGCATGTCCTCCCCACCTCTCCTCCCGTTCACCAAGAAAAGCTGTAAAAATGCTAAAAAATAATAAAAAAATAAAATAAAATAAAAAATGTCTTCCAGGTGACATGTGCTATGAGCATTTTCCTCCTGTAGTTACAGTGTGCGTTACAGCTTTAACCCTTTCGCACATACGATCTCACATGTGATAGGATTTTGAGAACCAAGCATTCTAATGATTCTGTCCAGTAACCACGGCTACTGGCCACTGAGAGCCTGGAGTTGTTAAAAATAAATAAAAGACAAGTAAAAAATTATAATAATTAGGGATGTCCCGATCGCCTTTTTTTTGCTTCCGATCCCGATCATGTGATTTTAAATATCTATCGATCCGATCGTTTCCGATCCGATCTTTCACATTAGTAATCAATTTTGACGCATTTTTGTCAGAAACTGGCGGAGCGAGACAAGCCCCTCTGTTGCCTAGAGTCCGGGGCGCAAGCTCGGAGGCTTTTGTTATTACATTCACCCTGAGAAATGTGTTTCTGCTTCATATGAGAAATATTAAAAGTTTCAATATATGTTTGCACATTAGTATACATTCAGTGTTCGACTTACGTAATGGTCCATTCTGGTCTGAAACGCCGACGATAATCCTCAGTCACGTTATCCTCCAGGTGAAAAGTTAGTCTGAAAACTTCGCCCCAGCCTGTCCTCCTTGCAAACATTGCAACTGGCTTGACTTTCTATTTTAAAATGCTTAGTTCCAAACCTCTGACATTAAGTCTAGCTGCTCAAGTCGGTGGATATTAACCGTGTTAGCTCGCGGCATGCTTCACTGAGTCTCCACAACATAGCAGAGAGTAGCGTTAGCGTTAGCTCGCGGCATGCTTCACTGAGTCTCCACAACATAGCAGAGAGTAGCGTTAGCGTTAGTGTTAGCTCGCGGCATGCTTCACTGAGTCTCCACAACATAGCAGAGAGTAGCGTTAGCGTTAGCTCGTGGCATGCTTCCCTGAGTCTCCACAACATAGCAGAGAGTAGCGTTAGCGTTAGTGTTAGCGTTAGCGTTAGCTCGTGGCATGCTTCCTTGAGTCTGTTGTTGTGATGTGGAGCGTGTAGCCAGTCTAAATTAAAGGGATGTGTTTGTTGCAGCGGTGTAAATTAAAGGGGAATGTGTTTGTTGTGGACAATTATTCTGCTCTGTGTGACAATAAATACATTAATGATGATATATTATATGTAATTTAAAACCAAAACTAAGGCCTCCGTATGAGTTTAAGACGTGGACATGGTCATGTTTGTTGAATAAAATTTTTCTTTTTTTGACTGCCGATTTTTATTATTATTTTTTCCGATCCCCGATCCTCTGAAAAGCACGTAATCGACGCCGATCCCGATCACGTGATCGGATCGGGACATCCCTAATAATAATGTAAGTACACCCCATTTATTTACTGAACATTGAGGGAAAAATTGTGGGAAAGTGTCCTGGGCCCTCATGCATCAACGTGTTCTACGCACAGATCTGTGCGTAACCCGTGCGTACAATCATTTCTAAGCAAAGAGTGGGATTCATCAATTTCGATTTGAACTTGACTTTGTGCGTACATCTACGCACATTTCAGACCTGCGTACCTAGCTCCCAGTGGTAGAATATCGTTACTACGCATAAGCACTCCTCAGTCCTGCATTAGTTCCAAGGCGGAAATAAAGTCACTGGCGCGTGTTCTGTTATGACCCCCGTGATTCATCATAGTTCATTGTGAAACAGCGATATTAGTGTAATTATGGTCAAAACCCTATAAATAGCATTTGGAATAATAGATCTTTCTCTCAGAATGAATGCAGCATGTCATATATGTTACGATGAATTGAAAATGGGGGACCCTGATGTAAACAAGACGAAAGTCTTTCTCTGGTCTGCATCCCCTTAACAATTGTATGTATTGAGCTGTACTGTACTGTACCCATTCTGCAATCTGTTAATAAAGTTCTCATTCATTCATGGTTTATATAGCGTTATCGGAATATACGGGGTGTAGGCTACTGACTGACTGCGCTCCGCGTAGCTTGATTGATTGATTGATTGAAAAGTTTATTAACAGATTGCAGAATGGGTACAGTACAGTACAGCTCAGTACATACAATTGTTAATTGGGGATGCAGACCAACTTTCGTCCTGTTTACCATCAGGGTCCCCCATTTTCAATTCATCATAAATCATAAAGCTCAACTCGTTATTATTTTGCGCACAGACCGCCGAAACACGGGAACGTTTTGATTATATTTAAAGGCTTTACGTTAAACGAAACAAGTGGAATTTCGAAGCTGTAAGCAGAATAAGTCATATGAATATAGTGTTCTTCCCCCTTTTTACTGTACAAGAAAGAATAGAAAACGCATTGCAATGACACCATGCAGATAGTGGACAGACTATATGATGGAATTCAAGTTCATGTATTGAAAGGCAGGATACATCATACATGCAGTGAGATTCATTGTTCTTGTATATGCTCTCGTATTATATTGTTTATATAGGCTACCCAATACTGACATCAAAATAGATTGTAGTAGTATGCCTCTAGAAATCATGCAGCAGGTAGAAAATTGACGGGAGATCCATCGCGATTTGGAATAGAATTGAGGAGAACTTTAATCCGTGGGTATTAATCAAACAACACGGGAAAAGGCAGTCATATTCCAGCGCGGTCTTATTAGCCGACAACAAAATAGATGCCTCTAAAAATCATATAGCCAATCGAACACAACTAATAAAGGCATTCATATTGTACAGCACGGTTATAATGACACACAACACAACCAACGCCAAACAGTGGTCAACGAACGGTCTTTATAGTATTTTGAGCTGTCCAGGCAGAATTGCAGCAATGGTCTTAGGGAGCCGTTGATATC
>NC_140166.1:164162302-164279802 GCF_963971535.1 Notolepis coatsorum
TGTGTTGTGTTGTAAACACAGTGCACCCTTCCTTCACAACAGTGCACTCCTCCCCCCTCCCCCAACCAGGAGGGGGGAGGGGGAGAATGAAGCCATGGCGCATTTCTCCAGTTATTTTATCTTTGGCAACCTGTAGGAGATGACAGAAAGTCGCTCCAAAGTAATAGCCCAGGCAGCGTGTCGAAGGGTCCTTGACACTTAACCCCTAACTGCTCCCGATGAGCAGGTTGGCACCTTGCATGGTCGCCTCAGCCGTCTGTGTGTGAATGTGAGTGAATGGGTAAAATGTGAGGCAACAAATTGTAAAGCGCTTTGGATAAAAGCTGCTATATTAAAAAAAAAATCACCATTTAATAGTGTTTAATAATCACGATTTCAATATCAAATCAAAATAATTGCGATTTATAATTTTCACACCACCTCAAACACACTTACATCATTTCACAGTGTTTACCTTTTACAGCGTAACCCTTTTCATTTGCTTTTGATCCGTTTTGACTTTCCGACCGCTGTCTGAAGAACCGGCGCCCAGCGAGAGGAGAGACGACCGCTGACGATGTCACAGACCAAATTAACCATACGTAACCAGCCATCCCGATGCCAGTGTGTTGTTGTGACTTAAAATGGAAGTCCTTTAAGACGTTCCGGAGGAATACCTGACCGTGACTTTGATCTCAGGAGGATGGGGGGGGGGGGGGGGTGCAGGAACAAGGGTGTTTTAGGGGGAGAGAGAGAGGGGCTCTCGTGAGGGGGAGAGGGGACGTGTACAAGGTGTAGTAGGAGATACGGGCTCCCATCTGGGCTCGGGGGGGGGGGGGGGGGGGGTGCCAAGGCTTGTCGGCTGTATAAGCGCAGGTTGACCAAGAGTCCACACTGTTCCCAGAAACTCAATCTCAAGATCCCCCTGCTGGCACCCCCACCACACACATCCCCCAATCTGTGCTCTATTTCTGGAGCAACCTGCTCCTGCCGTCCCGTCCCGCAGTCCTCAACCCCTCCACACACACTCTCTCTAGTTCTGTCACACATACACACGCCTTGCACCCCGCACCCATAGGAGTATAATTAGCTTTTCTGACAGGTGGGTGGGATCGGATCTCGCGGGGAATGAAGCTACCAATTTACGCCATATTACACTACCGTACACACTCTCACTTGCAACGCGCACGCACGCACGCCAGCGTAATTATTCACTCACTCATACTGTACACAATGACGCTCACAATGACCTGCTCCACAGGTTTTGCGACTCAACAACATCACCTCGAATGTCCATTAAACATCTTATGGTTTTATCATGGGTGAAGCTTTACATACTGTACATGGTACGGATATAGTCATAAGGCAAGTGATATGAGTGTCTTGTTCTCATATTCCTCATAGGACGCTGGAACCTAATCCAATTAAAGGATTAATGGGATTTCTGTTGCCGTTCAAAAATGCGGCCTGACTTTCCTCATGTGTGCTGTTAAAGTGTTAACGTAGAGGCTGCTCTCTGGGTACAAGGGGGAAAAAATTTACACCTTTTGAACACTTTCGCTGTCTTGCGGTACATGTCTTGAGAATATATAATTACATTTTAAATCATTCGATTAAAAGAACAACTAGCTGTTTTCGTACCTTATTGACTGAGCCACGCTTTAAAACTTTCAGAAGGCATTATTTAGTATCGGGGCTACAGTGGTTACTGAGACTCTCTCACATTACCTCTACTGATCAGTGACAACCTGAACAATGATGTTTTTGCATGTGTCAGAATTCCAACAAAATGTTAATTAGAAGAAGTTGACTCACTGCAGCTTTAAGGGTGTTTGTGTCTCTCTCTCCTTTCCTCCGACCAGTGTAAGAAGAAACACACCCTGGTGTGTCCGGACTTCTCCAGAACCGGGTCCTGCCCACAGGGCTCCCAGTGTAAACTGCAGCACCGCCAGAAAGCCAAGCGGAACGCCCCCAGTCCCTCCACTGCCACGGCCAAGAGAGGCCGCGCCAAGGACTCAGTCAAAAGGTCAGTGTCCGCGGGGAAACAATAACGCTAGGTTTTTCGCCTTACTTCAACTTATTTGTGACAACCTATACTACATCAAGACAGGCCTGCTGCAAATAGATTCCCTGGACCGATAAAGAAACACATTCGAGCTGCATTTGGCAACTTATAGATTGTGAAGTCACCGGGAGGGGTACATCTCTGGCAGCTAACGGTCAGTGGCATTGTTCGTCAAATAGTATAGAGCAGGGGTTCTCAAACTTTTTTATACCACGATATTATATATACCAGGATATCTTTTGGCGACCCCACACTTAATGTATCGCGTTCAACGTGGAATTAAGGAATATCAAAATAAAAGCACACGTTGTTGAAGTTGATCATGCATATTTATTTGAACATTTTATTACAGCACTATGTTATCAATACACATTTATGAAACGAGGCATATTTAGCCAAAATATGTTGTCCTTACCTTAAATATATATTGATTATTATCTTCTTCTTTGGGTCGCAACCCGTAGTTTGAGGACCGCTGGTATAGAGCTTGAGTGTAACACTCTGAGGGGCGAATTCACAAAGAATGGATTGCGTGCCGCTAATAGCACCCTTAACTGCGCAAGATTAGCGACCGGTATCTGCTCTGTCTTTGCGAGCTATTCACTAAAGATTTTGCGCGGATTATATACTAGCGCAAACACGCCCATAGGTGTGCAATTTTCTCCTGATTTTCTCTAGCACAGTTGGCTCGCAGAGAAGTTTGCACCTGGCAGTGCTGTTGGCAGATATCAGGAAGGGGGAAATAAACGCGAAATGAGGGAGAGGGAAGCTCTTAGACATAACAGTATTTTTCACCATTTGTATTTCGTTTATTTCATAATGTATAGAGCTTGCTTAATTAGTATTTTCATGACACATTGCATCCTTTGTTTTTGTCACTATCTTTCGTCATTGCATTTGTTTGTTTTTGAGCAGACCTGTCCATGGTGCTGAATCTTTAGACCGAAGTTAGGCACTGTGTCAGTGAGAAAGTTGTATTTAATGTTTTATGAGTTAAGAGAATAGAACCCGCATTATCATATACTCCAGAATAAACTTTTCATTGACAGTGTTTCCAGCGTCTACTCCTCATGGACCTGACGAAACGTTATAAATTTAAAGTTTATTTTCGAGCATAGGAGTGTGCGGGTTCTATTCTCTTTATTGTGATTATTACCTAACCCAGCACCCAAAGGAGTGATGTGCTTTGGGGGGACTATATAGCATTGCCCCACCGCTCCGATCCAGGCATCTAAACCGGCTTTTTTAGATGCCAAATGTGCGCTCGATGCGTTCTGATGTGAGCACGATTATACGCCGCCTCTCCAACGTTGGCAGGATTACGCACGGCTGTCATCAGCCATGGCATGGAGTTGGTAGCCGCCGTCACCTATACAAAAGCACATACTTTTCCCCCACACATTGGCAATGAATATTACAGCATAAACGCATCCATGTCTTGCATCATTCCGTATAGACTGCTGTTCCTAAAAATGTAGCTGTCGTACACAGACCCAGGGAATTTGGCAACCACATTCGTTATTATATTACTGGCATTGCACACTACCTGTGTTGATTTAATACATTTGCTTCCTATTCCTAAATACATGTTCGTTTTCTCTTGGAACGTGAGTGCAGTCAATAATAATAATAATAATAATAATCCTACAAATTTAGCTGTCGTACACAGACCCAGGGAATTTGGCAACCACATTCGTTATTATATTACTGGCATTGCACACTACCTGTGTTGATTTAATACATTTGCTTCCTATTTCTAAAAACATGTTCGTTTTCTCTTGGAATGTGAGTGCAGTCAATAATAATAATAATAATAAACGTTATTTATATAGCACCTTTCATACAAGGATTGAAGTTCAAAGTGCTTTACATAATGAACACATAATAAAACAAGCAGCAAGAGCAATGCATAACACAAATAAAAATTGCAGCATGATGCAAAATCTAAATCTCGTTACAAAATCAATCAATAGCTCCGACAACATTGGGAAAGCCGACAACGTTAAATACCAATATTTAAATAATAAATAAGATTGCATGGGATCTCTGGGTGGCTGGCTCAATATCATCATTGATTTCATCGAGTAGATCAAGAATTGCTTGAGCATGGCAACCTGTGTCTCCGGATGATTTCTGTCTCGCCTAAATCAAAAAGTGATATTCTCATTAGAAATATTATTTCACGAGCACGCCTGGCATTACGATGCCTTCGCCTGGCAACAATTACTGCTGCCATGATCACCTGAGACGCAGGCAATGACACCCCTTTTATAAATGCGCTTAGTTACCACCAAATCCCTGAAGGCGTAAATAGCGTCGATTTAACTGTGCGTGGCAATTAGCACCGATCTTTGTGAATGGGAGTGTCTTTGCGATGAGGCAAATTTGCATAAAAGGGGGCACATGTTCCACCCATATTACCTCATTTAAATACCCACAAATACCACTGACGCACCGAGACGCAATGCTGAGGGCAACGCACTTACCACCGCATTCACCCGTTGTGATTCCTTTGTGAATAGCAAACTGTGTTTTCAGAGCTATTTGCACCGGCATAATGTCAGAAAAAGCAGCTGTGCAATCCCTTTGTGAATTCACCCATGAGTGCATAGTAGTATAGACATATTAGCAAGATAGGTAGTAGTATAAAAATAGTAGCATAGTGTTAGGGTACATAATAGTAAAATGGTTAGAGGGTAGTATTTCTTTTCTTTATCCTATATACCGATTGCTCCGATTACTTATTCTTTTCTAACATGAATTTGTCCCAAACTCTTTAGTGAGAGCCAGGTGTGGCTTTTACCCAGAAATATATCAGAAGGGCTCTCTTCTGTTTCACAGGGAATAGACCCCCCCCCCCCCCCAAAAAACTCCGAAATGACACAAAATAAAAGTGCAAAGCAATTCATAAATGTTTCTTTTGCTACCGTAGCATCGGAAGGTGTCATCACAATTCATTTCATTGTGATTTTTTTAAAAGGGCCTCAAAACTCATCTTTTTAATAGAGCCTTTTGTTGATTTGTATCTAGTTTTAGCTCCACTGATTTTATGTTATTTTACCAGTTTTAGCCCTTTTTATTTTATGTTTCTTTTTTACTCTTTTACTAGTTTTAGTGTTATTTTTACTCCTTACTAGTTTTAGTCTTGCTTACTTTATATATTTTTTTTCTCTCTTTCTAGGTTTTATGTTCTTTTAAAATGTAGTGCTCCACAACTTGAGATTTGCTCCACAACTATAAAGCGCCCTACAAATCAAATTATATTATTGATGTACTAATAGAATAAATGATGGAACATTATTATTATGAAAAGTCTGTTCTATTTCACAACTCTTGTCTGTCCACCTCCTGCCCACAGGCCCCGGCTGTCTGTCATCATGCCACCGGAGAAGGCCCAGGACCCAGGGACGCCGCCCTCTGGTCCTCTGAAGCTGCCCTCCTTCATCTCCCTTTCCAGCTCCCCAGAGGACGCAGAGGTGCCGGACACGCCCCTGGCCCAGACCTCACAGGTCACAGGTAACTAAGCAACGAGAACATGTCCGGACACGCCCCGGCCCAGACCTCACAGGTCACAGGTAACTAAGCAACGAGAACATGTCCGGACACGCCCCGGCCCAGACCTCACAGGTCACAGGTAACTAAGCAACGAGAACATGTCCGGACACGCCCCCGGCCCAGACCTCACAGGTCACAGGTAACTAAGCAACGAGAACATGTCCGGACATGTTGGGGGGATCATTCCATTTGGGCTGTGGGGGGTGCTTAACACTATGCCGTCCGTCCACGAGTATATACGTGTTTCGATTCCATGCATTGTGGACCAGAGCCACGTATATACTCGTGGCAAGTTGTTATTGTTTTATTCCATATTTATAACGCTATTAACGTCCGCTATCGAGATCCATTACCTACCCACATATTTGATTTTCGAAACATGCACTACCGGCCAGATCCGCTTAGGGGCGCCATCGCTCCACTGCAGTATCATTGAGGGGATTTAAAAAAAAAATCTTTTACAGTCCTGTGGGCGGATCATATGAGCCTCGATTCCAAACGAAGATCCTCCATCTTTGATCCAGTTACCGAACGTATTTTTCAGCCTGGAATAATCGGATTTATGATTAGCCAATGTACATATCGATCTACCAGAATCCGATGACTAATGAAGAAATGCTGCCGGCGATCACATGGCCTGATGGTAGGACACTATTCCCCCAAATTACAGCTGGATTGGACATTGTTTTAAAGGGGAACTATCTTATAAATGGCCTTTTTCAGTGTTTAGCATTGTTTCCTAGCTATGTGGACTTATATTAATATGATCTATGTCTCTAATTCTCATATTGGCGCATTCTTCCAATTCTCCTCTCACAATATTCACCCTCACTGAACTGAGTCATCTGAAAATGTGATGATTTGTGATGTCAGAAAGACACCGCTGCATGATAATCATCATGTCCCGCAGCGGTTTACCAGGCTCAAAACGGCTTAAGATCTTGAGGTAGAAAAATGCTGTTTTTGAAGACTTGATTAGAAATACAAAACAATGAATTAAAAAAAATATATAATTACAGAGGTGTTTCATAAACTCACAGGAATTGTGTAAAAGTGCCCAAATAGTGAAAGAAATAGTAAAATAGTTCCCCTTTAAAACCTAACGTGATGATCAGTGAACATGGCTGATTGAACGCACACTATATTGCTAATCAATAATACTAATCTGCGTTCCCCGCCGCCCCCATTTCATCCATAGATGCTCTGTAATAGTCCGGATGCTACGCAGTTTGTTTTATTTCATTCGTATATATACAGCAGAAATGGCGTTTGATATAACGGCGCCAACGTTTAGCCTATTTTCTAGCTTCCTGGAAAAAAGACTAGACGAAAAGCGCGATAAACCTTATATTCACGACGCTATAAAATGACAACCAACCGATGGATTTTTATTTTCTTTAAGCCATTATGAAGGCACAGTTTATGCACTCAAGTGACAATGAGAATGGACAGATAGCAATACTATAAATTATATATATATCTCTTAGAAAGTACATAGGTTTGTAAACAAACTGCTGTCCTCTGAGGCATAAATCGCCGCAAGACTGCGGACGCCAAAGTGTTAATGTCTGAAGAAGTCGACTGAAGGCTTCTTGTCCTCTGCGAAAGCATGCAATTGGTCCACTGATGGATACATCTTGATATGTCTAGTGTGTGAAATCCTCTTTCTGTGCCCGTTTCCTTAGGCAGTTAGCCTCGCTGGTATGTGTGCCATTAGCGCTAGCTAAGAGGTTGGCAGTCGACTACGGCTCCTTTCAATCGATTAGTCGACTATTCGACTAATCGCAGTCAGCCCTACTATCCTGAGATTAAAAATATCTATTTTGAGAGAGAGAAGTTAGAGAAAAAAAGCAGACGAGGGCGGCTGGGTGGCGCAGCGGTCTAAGCGCTCGTCACCAACGCGTGAGAAACCGGTATCGAATCCGGCTGTCAGCGTTGCCTCCGGCTTGGGCCGGCCGTCATACTGACTCAATTGGCAGAGTCAGCGGGAGGGAAGTCGATGGGTGGTAATTGGTCGTTGTAAACAGCGACTCCTACAGGTCGGTCAGGGCACCTGCACAGCAAGGACATGAGATGTCGAGGGTAGTGTGAGCCTCCCACACGTTACTCCTCGCCAATGAGAGTCGGCGCTGGCAGGTGAAAAGAAGTGGCTGGCTGACTCTGCATGTATCGGAGGGGACATGCAATAGATTCTTCAACCCTCCCTACGACCGACCAGTGGGGGGCACATGCGAGCAACGATCAAGACAGGGGAGGGGGGAATTGGCACGAATAAATTGGGATGGGAGAAAAACAGAAAAAAGAAGGAGAAAAAGTGGATACATTATTATTATTATTTTTTTTTAAAGCAGACGAGAATTACAGACAAGCAGAGGCGTGACACAAAATCCTGCTCACAAAAAGCAATTGCACTCTTCAGTTAGACAGTTTTAATACAGTTTTAATAATACAATTTAGCAAGTACCTGTGGAAGGACTGAAAAAAGACATTCTCAGCTTGCTCACTGCACCTGGTTCAGCAGACTTCCGACACACTTTACGCTTTAGTAGTAAATTATCATCGAAGCTTCACTCTTCTCACACAAAGGTTTCAATGCGGTGGGTGAACGAGAGCTGTGGAGTGGACAGGTTTTCTGAAAGTTCATGTGATGGAAGAAATTATTAGTGGACTTGAGGGTCATGTAGCCCTCCAACTGGCTCTCCAAACAGAGTGTGTTCAGATACTGACTTCAGTGGTAGAAGGGAGGACGTAAAGGACTTACTTTTCTGTAGTGATATGTAATATCATGTCAGCCCATGTCACTCCACTTCTTAGGGACCTGCACTGGCTCCCCATTGCCGCACGAATCCGCTTCAAGGCCCTTGACCTGGCATACCGTGCGGCAAAGGGAACCACTCCCGCCTACCTCCGGTCTCTAACTACACACCCTCAAGACCCCTACGCTCTGCATCTTCTGGCCACCTCAGACCCACTCCTATCCGAGCTCCGGGAGGGTCATCAAGGAGAAGCCGCCTATTCTCAGTCCTTGCCCCACAATGGTGGAACGAACTGCCCACCACAGTTAGGACAGCCGAAACCTGTCTAATCTTTCGCCGTCGATTAAAGACGCACTTCTTCAACCATTATCTGAAATGAATTTTTTTTTAATAATAATCTAACCCTAACTAACCTTACTGTCATGCACTTGTCCTAATATACTAACCTACACTGTAGCACTCTACATTGAACTACTATTATGAACATTGTTACTAAGCTGATAGAGTTGTGCCCTTCCTGATGACTTGTCGTACAGAACTTGTAAGTCGCTTTGGATAAAAGCATCAGCTAAATGACAATGTAAATGTAAGTATCAGCGTATTTGGTTTTCACAGAACTCTGCATTAACACCTTTCTCTTTGAATTGCGTGGCTTTTTTTCAATCTCCCTTTTCTCCAGACACCCACCGTTACAAAGATTATTACAACTTTTTCCGCTGCTCCAGATCAAGAAGAATTAGTCTCTCTCGCTCTCTCTCGCTCTTTCTCTCTCTCTCTTTCTCTCTCTTTCTCGATCTCTCTCTCTCTCTCTCTCTCTCTCTCTCTCTCTCTCTCTCTCTCTCTCTCTCTCTCTCGGGACGCAGTGTGTGCTTACTTGTGTCGTGCGTAATGAGAGTATTTCTCTCATGGAACACAGTGCACACTTACTTGCGTCGCATGTAATGAGAGTCTGTCTCAAGTAGCCAAACTTTACACTATAAAAACAAACTGGATATGGATAGAGTGTGTGTGTGTGTGGTTTTTGGCTGGTGAAAATGCTGAGTGGCTAGTGACTTTGGAAAACCACTAGCCACTGTGGCTGGTGAGCCAAAAGGTTTATGTCAAACCCTGGTTATTGGTATGTTTTGACGGCGGACATGATGGTCGTTCAGTTTAACAATCATGTTTAGTTTAACAATCGGATATGGCGAAACTGCCGAACCGGGCAGTACCCCTCCTCATTCTGGGTTCGTAGAACGCCAGTCCCAGTGTCAAAATGTAGGAGAACGGTTACAGAGAACCGGTGGTGTTGCCAAGATATTGAGGAAAAAACGCATAATTATGTTGCGTTTCCTCTCCAGACACACTCCCCACAAAATATCAATTCCACAACATGTCAGTTCAAATAAAGATTTATTATTGTAGGCACACAATTAACATGATCTCAAGATACACTGTAAATAAAGTGCTGTGTTTGATAAATATGCATGGCTATCGTTATTATGTTAAACTACACTGTAGGTAGGTAGGCCTTGCTAAAAAAAAACAAATAAGCTGATGCGTACAAAATATACATATCACTCCAGAAATATGTCAGTCCTTTACATTATTTTACTACTGATGACATAACGATGGGTGTCCCATCTCCTAGGTAAGGATTTCAACCCCTACCCCTTGTAGCTCTGTTCTGAAGCACCACTACCCAGTGGAGGGCACTTCAACACTAGGCGTAGGGCCAAGGGAAGGGAATCGGGATTGGCCCTCAGTCTAAGATCAAACCAACCGATTTAACTGACTCATCACATTAGAGAGGGGACATCCCTCTTTGCCGCAGCCTTACATTGTGTGATGGATCGCATTAAACAGAGTATTGCCCTGAAGGAATAGCGTTTACCCCCCCCCCCCCCCATCCTACTCCAGTGAGTGTAGCTCACGAGTATCCTCTTCCAGGGGGGGGGGGGGGGGGGGGGGACCAAGCCAGAGATAACAGATCAGATGATGTGGCTACCAAGTCATCCAAGCTCAGCACATCGAAGAAATAGCTCTTTGGGAGTGGACCCTATTTATTGTAGACTTGTACATGCCATAGCATGGGTTCTGGGTATTGAGGGTTTGTATCCAGGCAGGGTCTGGAGGTGGATAATGATGACTGGAGCACGGACCGTGCAGTTCTTGTGATAACGCTTACAGGAGCTGTAACGCAGATTAGGGGTAGGAGGTAATAATATTTAGGTTTTAGGCAAGAGGGAGGCACAGCTGAGCTCTCTGTTGACAGACATGACAGATAGAGGATTAGGAGAGGGACCGCTGTGCTGCTCACCCAACCCTACCTCACCCTATCACCCCCACCCCCCTGACCCTATCATCCCCCCAGTCAACCCTACCACCCAGCCTCACTCCACCGCCCCGGTCGCCCACCTGCCTCTGCCCCTCCCTGCTGGAGTAACACAAACTCACACGCACGACCCCAATAGTGCAACACAACTTTCAATCTCTCATACCACATGCACACACACACATACGCACACACACACACACACACACGCACAAACGTCCCAGCGCTGTGACACAATATTTCATCTCTCACACCACATGCAAACACACACACACAAACCAAGGAGCACACGCACACACACCAAGTAGTCAAGTCAAGAGTTTTATTTGTCACGGCATACAAGAACACACACACTTGCATGCACAACCCAACACTGCGGCACAACTTTCGACCTCTCACACCAGACACACACACACACACACACACAGACACGCACATGTGTCCTAGCACTATGGAGAAATGTTCCATCTTGCACACTACACCAAAAACACACCCACGCACACATACACGCACGCACACACAGACACACACACGTGTCCTAGCACTATGAAGAAATGTTTCATCTCGCACACTACACCAAAAACACGTACACACACACACACACAGCCTAGAACTGCTGAACACTGAGAGGACATGTTTTATTTAGTGTTGACATGTAAAACATGGAGTTAGTGTTGAGGATCTGAACCTTTATTTAGTGTTGACATGTAAAACATGGAGTTAGTGATGAGGATCTGAGGAAACGTTCAGCTTTATTTAGCGTTGACATGTAAAACATGGAGTTAGTGTTGAATATCTGAGGAAACGTCCTGAGAGGAAACGTCCTGAAACGTCCTGAAAGGAAACGTCCTGAAAGGAAACATCCTGAAACGTCCTGAGAGGAAACGTCCTGAAAGGAAACATCCTGAAAGGAAACATCCTGAAACGTCCTGAAAGGAAACATCCTGAGAGGAAATGTCCTGAAACGTCCTGAAAGGAAACATCCTGAAACGTCCTGAGAGGAAACGTCCTGAAAGGAAACGTCCTGAAACGTCCTGAGAGGAAATGTCCTGAGAGGAAACGTCCTGAAAGGAAACGTCCTGAGAGGAAACGTCCTGAAAGGAAACGTCCTGAAACGTCCTGAGAGGAAACGTTCTGAGAGGAAACGTCCTGAAAGGAAACGTCCTGAAAGGAAACGTCCTGAAAGGAAACGTCCTGAGAGGAAACGTCCTGAGAGGAAACGTCCTGAGAGGAAACGTCCTGAAACGTCCTGAAAGGAAACGTCCTGAAAGGTAACATCCTGAAATGTCCTGAAAGGAAACGTCCTGAAAGGAAACGTCCTGAAAGGAAACGTCCTGAAACGTCCTGAAAGGAAACGTCCTGAAACGTCCTGAAAGGAAACGTCCTGAAAGGAAACGTCCTGAAACGTCCTGAAAGGAAACGTCCTGAAAGGAAACATCCTGAAACGTCCTGAGAGGAAACGTCCTGAAAGGAAACGTCCTGAAAGGAAACGTCCTGAAACGTCCTGAAACGTCCTGAAAGGAAACGTCCTGAAAGGAAACATCCTGAAACGTCCTGAGAGGAAACGTCCTGAAAGGAAACGTCCTGAAACGTCCTGGAAGGAAACGTCCTGAAAGGAAAACATCCTGAAAGGAAACATCCTGAGTGGAAACGTCCTGAAAGGAAACGTCCTGAAAGGAAACATCCTGAAACATCCTGAGAGGAAACGTCCTGAAAGGAAATGTCCTGAGAGGAAACATCTTGAAACGTCCTGAAGGGAAACGTCCAGTTTTATTTAGTGTAAAACATGGAGGTAGTGTTGAGGATCTGAGGACTTGTTCAGCTTTATTTAGTCAACAAGGATAATGAGGTCCTCGATGGCAGTCAACATGAGAGAAACATTGCATCATCTTTTTTTTTGTGTTTTATTTTTTTATTATTTTTTAAACAAACATATAAACAAACATGACAACACACGATAAGATATACAAGCATTATTAACAGTGCACATCCAATGAAATCACCATATAGTTAAATGTCTTATACAGGATATACCCCCAATACCTGCTAATCTAATCTAATACCCTACAAATATGCTCTAGCTCGTACCCCCCCCCCTCCCGGACCCCCCATTGGATAATCCATCCATTATCCCACGCTCCTAACCAGACACTACCATTATATGCTAGCTTTTATTATATCCACCACTTCTAACCACATTTTCATTTTTGATTCATTGAGACCCAAAATTCTTGCTGTAGATATTTCTTGATAAATCACATCGAGATATGTAATAATCCAGACCTTTCGGCAAATTTTTTCCAGTTTGAACCATTGTGATGCTATTAGCTTTTTAGCCACTGTGATACCTGATAAAACCAATCTCTTTAGCTGTGGATGTAATGCATTCTCAAAAACATCATTCAGCAGTAATACAGAGGGGTGTACAGGTATATTCAGAGTTAAGAGATTTGATAATTGCTGGGTCACCTCTTTCCAGAATATTTTAACTGGTGGGCAGTCCCAGTACATGTGCATAAATGTCCCCTCGTCCCCATTTGTACATAAGGAGCATTTGGAGTCTTGTTTAAGACCCATTCTGTTCAGTCTTATAGAAGCCAAGTATGTCCTATGGATATAGTTAAGATTCATTTGTTGATGGTCCGGGTTCCTTGATGCAAGTCGAACATTTGCCCAGGCTTCTTGCCACTCAAAATCTATTTCCAGGTCTGGTATATCCCTCCTCCAAATAGAGTCTAGGTGGAGGGTTTCATACGAGGCCGTTAGTAATTGATGATAAAAATCTGATACAAAACCTCTCGATGTCTCTCTTTCATAGAAACATTTGTGGTATCTGTGGTGTGCAATTGGTATCGTTAATGGAACACCGTGAGCCTTCAAACATGCCAATAACTGTGCGTAAAAATAATATGTGGACTTGGTGAGATAAATTTTTTTGCGTATTTCATCGAAACTACAAAAACCCTGTTTGTTGAAAACGTCTCCTAATGAGTGTATGTCTTGCTTTTCCCATCTAGGGAATCTTATAGGTTGTTTTCCAATCAAGAGTGCATTGTTATTGAATAAGGGAGTATGATTATGCCATTTATGTGGGATAGAATCTTTTTTTTGTGTTTCACGCCATATCCGGATCGCATGAGTGATTATGGGGCCAAATTTCCGTTCGCATTGCTTAATTGATAATTTGGTGTATACTATGTCCTTCAGCCTATATGGAGCTACTATATTTTCTTCTAAATTTCTCCAGGATACTGATGCTTGGGGATCAAACCATGTTGTCAGTGGTCTTAAAGTGTACGCCTTAAAATAGTGGTAGAAATCTGGAAATGCCATACCACCGTCTGCTTTGTTTCTCTGTGCGGTGGATCTTTTTATACGTGGTGGTTTGTTATTCCAAATAAATTTGTATGTGGAGGAGTGTAATTCTTTCCAGTAACCCTTTGGAGGGGGTAACGGTAGCATTGAGCTGAAGAAGTTGATTCTAGGTAGGACGTCCATCTTAACTATTGATATCCGTGCCTGTACTGAGTTTTTAAGTTTTGACCACCTGACAAGGTCGTATTTGATTTTGTTTTGGATTTTTATGTAATTGTGCTTAACCGTTTGGCTTATGGTAGGAAATATTTCAACTCCCAAGCATCTAAAGTGTTTTACCATAGGTATCTCTACTGGGAGGGTTATATTTCTTTTTGCAGGGGCGTTAAGTGGGAGGAAGGCCGACTTCGGCCAATTTATCCTAAATCCCGATAAATCTCCAAAGTCCTCAATCAACTTGAGAAGATGAGGCAATGCGGTGTTGGGGTTTTGCATGAACAGTATTACGTCGTCCGCATATAAACTAATTTTGTGTTGTGTGCCCTTGATTACGATTGGTTCTATGGATTGGGATTGTCTTATATATTGTGCTAAAGGCTCTAATGATAGATCGAATAGTCCGGAACTAAGAGGGCAACCCTGTCTGGAAGAACGTGATACCGGAAAGATTTCGGAGGTGATTGTGCCTGTTGTAATCATGGCCGATGGGTCTTTGTATAATACTTTAATCATATCAATGAATCCTTTTCCTAACCCCATCCTTTCTAATAGTTTCAAGTTCAAGTTTCAAGTTTCTTTAATAGTTGTCATACAGAAGTACAGAATACTTTTGTACAAAATGCTTCTTACTGTTGCGCTCCAGAGACTGTGCATGACAAGATAAGTATGAAATAAAGACATAGTAAAAATTAGAAGTAAAAAAAAGAGGTCACAGTGTTCAGTTTAGACATATGTACAATGTTCGTAGACGTAGTTACCATACAATATACAATACTGTGCAGTGTACTAATATACAATACTATATAGTGCAAGGCATAAATGGACGAGGTGCAGTTTAGGTACAATTCACAGTAGGTGTACGAGTTGTAGTGCAAATCCTTTATCAATAAATATAAAGTGTAAGTGTGTTTGTGTGATCTAAAGTGTGGAGAGTGGGTGCTGCAGTGTGTTGTTTGTTTGAGTGAGTGTGTGCGTGTGGGTGTGTGTGCTGTGTGCATTTGATGGTTGTTGCATAGTGATTATTGTTCGTTTAGCGATTATTGTTCGTTTAGCAGCCTGATGGCCTGGGGATAGAAGCTCCTTCTGAGTAATACTGCCCATAGATACGACCATTCCAACCTGTCAAAAGCTTTCATTGCATCCAGGGACAGCATTGCCTTAGGTGTGTTGTCTTCCTTGTTAGCATCTAGTACGTGTAGTAATCGTCTTATGTTATCAGTGATCAAGCGGCCTCTTATGACGCCAGATTGGTCCGGATGAATTAAAGACGTCATATGCTTTTGTAGTCTGATGGCTAATACCTTAGAGTACAGTTTGATACCGGTTCCGAGGAGGCTTAAAGGTCTATAACTACTGCACTCGGTGGGGTCTTTGTCTTTTTTAAGGAGGACTGTTATGAGTGCAATATTGTCATTCTTATGGAAGTTCCCCTCCTTGACTGAGTATAAAATCATATTTAGTAATAAGGGACCAATTATGTCCCAACAAGAGAGGTACATTTCTGGTGGGATACCGTCTCTTCCAGGAGCCCTACCACTTTGCATTTCAGATATGGCCTCCCTAAGTTCATCTAGTGTGATCGGTGTTTCTAACTGTTTAGCGTCATCCTCTGAAAGTTTAGGGAGGTTAATTTGATTAAGATATGTGTCCATTTTGTTTTGATCGAAGGTCGTTTCTGATTTGTATAAGTCGGAGTAGAATTCTTTGAATGTCGTGTTTATTTCTTTGGGTTCTGTAACAAGTCCTTGTTGTGCTCTAATGGTAGTTATATCTGCAAATTTTGCGTTGACTCTTCAAGTTCAAGTTTCAAGTTTCTTTAATATTTGTCATACAGAAGTACAGAATACTTTTATACAAAATGCTTCTTACTGTTACGCTCCAGAGACTGTGCAAGACAAGATAAGTATGAAATAAAATAACATAGTAAAATTAGAAGTAAAAAAAATGAGGTCACAGTGTTCAGTCTAGACATATGTACAATGTTCGATGCAGAATAGACGTAGTTACCATACAATATACAATACTGTGCAGTGTACTAATATACAATACTATATAGTGCAAGGCAGAAATGGGACGAGGTGCAATTTAGGTACAATTCACAGTAGGTGTACGAGTTGTAGTGCAAATCCTTTATCAATAAATATAAAGTGTAAAGTGTGTTTGTGTGATCTAAAGTGTCGAGAGTGGGTGCTGCAGTGTCTTGTTTGTTCGAGTGAGTGTGTGCGTGTGGGTGTGTGTGCTGTGTGCATTTGATGGTTGTTGCATAGTGTTTATTGTTCGTTTAGCAGCCTGATGGCCTGGGGATAGAAGCTTCTTCTGAGTCTTTCTGTGCTCGCCTTAAGACTCCGGTATCGCTTGCCTGACCGCAGCAGTTCAAAGAGGCAGTTGTTCGGGTGGCTCGAGTCCTTAATAATTCTCTTAGCCTTCCCCTTGCACCGCTTGTTGTAAATGTTCTGGAGGGTGGGAAGCCCCCCTCCAATTGTGCGTTCGGCTGAACGTGTCACTCTTTGTAGTCTGCTACGGTCTTGTGCAGTGCTATTCCCAAACCAGGAGGTGATGTTGCCGGTCAGGATGCTCTCTATTGTACATGAGTAGAAGTTCCTAAGGATCTTCTGACTGACTTGGAACTTCCTTAGGCGCCTGAGGAAGTAGAGGCGTTGTCGTGCCTTCTTCACAACACTGTCAATGTGTGTGGTCCATGTCAAGTCCTCGGATATGTGGGCTCCGAGGTACTTGAAACTGTTCACTCTCTCAACCGGTGCCCCGTCGATGCTGAGGGGGCTGTAGTCCTTGACCCCCGACCTCCTGAAGTCCACAATCATCTCTTTTGTTTTGCTGACGTTCAGGGAGAGGCAGTTCTCCTGACACCACTGTGACAGGTTCTCTACCTCTTCCAGGTAGGCCCTTTCGTCGTTGGCAGAGATCAGGCCCACCACTACTGTGTCATCAGCAAATTTGATGATGGTGTTGTTGTTCCGCTGTGCTACGCAGTCATGTGTGTACAGGGAGTAGAGGAGGGGGCTCAGAACACAGCCCTGGGGGGCCCCTATGTTGAGCGTAGCTCAAGCGTAGCATAGCTAATAGGTGACTTGGTTTGGAACCTTGGGAGTACTGCTGTTGTCTTGTGCTACGTATTTGCATTTCAGATTGTTGTCTGTATATGGCGTTAATCTCTTTTTTTAGTATATTGACTTGATTTTCCAGTCGAACCGAGTTGTTGTATTGTAAAGAATTAAATAACGTTGAGTAAAGCGTTTCCAGTTCAGCCAGTTTTGAGCATCGATTCTTGCGTATTTGGGAGGAAAAGCTATCAGTGAAATCCTTGATCATTCCCTTTGCCGACATCCATAATATTCTGGGGTCCTGCACCGAATTCACATTCATCCGTAGGAATACCGTAAGAGCTTCTTTGATTTGTGTAATGAATTCCTTGTTATTAAGCAGCATCGTGTTAAATCGCCATCTTGGGGCTCGGGATGATAGTATACCAAATGTTCCTTTTAGGAGTAAATAACAGTGATCTGATAATGCATTGGGTATCATTTCCACATCGTAGTTATCAAATAGTCTCGGGGATGTAAAACGTAATCTATTCTAGATAATGTGTTATGTCTCGCAGATCGACAAGAGTACTTCCGGGTTGTGGGGTTGAGTGAACGCCATAAGTAATTTACACGTGTAATCTTTGACCAATCCTTTAATGCATTAGATGAATTTTTTTGTTCGTTGGAAAAGGAGGGGTTTGATTTGTCCATCCTTGGATTCCAAATGGCATTAAAATCCGCACCAATTATAAATGAGTATTCGGGAAGGTCTAACATTGCTCTGGTAAGTGTAGTGAAACATTGCATCATTTCTGAACCTTCCCTGGTGTTAGAAACACTCTTGACACGTCTCTCTCTCTAGGTTTTATATTTAGTCACTTCTACTTGGAAATGTAGTGGACCTCTGACCCCTGACCCCTGGTGTCCTTTAGCCAGCACCGCGCTGACACTTAGACACACCCTAATCAAATACACACACACTATTTCACACACACACACACACACACACACACACACACACACACACACACACACACACACACACACACACACACACAACACGCAGATGCACACATACACACCCCAACCAAATACACACACACTATCACATACACACACCACACAGATGCACACACACATGTGTGCACACACACACAGTTCAGATGCACACACACATCACACAGATGCACACACACACATACAAATATTAAAATAAAATCTCTTAAAGCTAGTGACATTGTCGTGAAACGAGAATTGTTCTTGAAACAAGCTAAATAATCTGCCAGTGCAGTAAGCGTATTTGTCTTAACGAGCACACGACATATCTGGAAATGAGAACGATGAGTCTTAATACTTGAGATTCTCACCTCTTTTGCTGAGTTTAGAACTCCAACCTTTGTCAATCAAGTTGTACGCATTTTAATTGATTTGTTATCCTTGCTTTTTGCCTCGTCTTGTTGTCTTATTGTTATGATTTTATATGCAGTGTTATTTGATATGCTTTTTTGTGCTAATTTCACTCGACGTGACTGTAAATGAGAGCGACCTAAGTTGCCTTTCGATTTTAAATAAAGGTTTGAAATATACAAGATAAAATCCCTTGCTAGGTGTCATGAACTAGAGTGCATCTAGGGGTCTGAAGGTTAGTCATCCAGCCCTGACATTGAGTGTGGTATAGATGACTGGGAGCAGAAGAAGAGAGGCTGGTTTCCAGTGAACACAGATCAGCTTACTGGAATCTGCCCTCCAGGTCTCATCTCGGCAGGAAATCACCGTCCTCGCCGCGCGTCGCACTCTTATCTGCTCCCTGTGTGTCACAGCTTCTCTCGTCTGAAACACCAGCTGACTTTCACTGGAGATCGGTTCCCGCTTCCAGCAAACACACACACTCACGCCTTCCGACATGTGTGTCTATCAATCAGTCGCTTGACCCAGGTGTTATCTCTTCAATGAAGAGAGTTCAGTTGAGACTAAATCTACACATGCAGGGTTCCTTCCTTCCCTCCTTCCTTCATCCCTTCCTTCCTTCCCTCCCTCCTTGTTCCTTCCTCCCTTTCTTCCTACTTTCCTTCCTCCCTCCCTCCCTCCCTCCCTCCCTCCCTCCCTCCCTTCCTTCCTTCCCTCCTTTTATCAACACAAATAAATTAAAGCTCATCCTACCGCAAGGGGAAGCTATTACTTACTGTCGTTGGTTACTTTTTACCTAACATAAACGTGCCTTTGCAGAAACGACAGCTTTGCAGATGGTTAGCGTATCCGTCAGTTCCGAAAGTTCACTCTGTCCATTGAAATGGACACAGATCGGGCTGAGAAGGACGCATAATCAGTCCTGTCCACAGACCCGCCGGCTCTCCCTTGTTATTCGGACCCCGAAACGATGCCAAGTTACAGCAGTGGTGTACTTAGGCGGCACGGTGGTGTAGTGGTTAACACTGTCGCCTCACAGCAAGAAGGTCCAGGGTTCGCTTCCCGCTTGGGGACCAGGTTTCCATGATGCCAGTTACCCAGGTGGGGTATCTCCCGGGCCTTTCTGTGTGGAGTTTGCATGTTCTCCCCGTGCTCGCAAGGGTCCCCCCCCCCCCCCGATAAGAGAAACCCAATGGAAAAACATGCAAAACAACAGAACGCTAACGCTGTCACGTCCGTGACAAAGACGGGCAGGAGCACTTGGATGGTCCCCGGGCGTGGCTCCTCGTCTGTAGCCCTCGTCTGCTCCCGGCTGCCCTTGGAGGGAAGGACGACGGGATGGGTTAAGCGCAGAGGAGTAGGGTTGTCACGATACCAAAATGTTTGTTTCGATACTATACCAATATGAATTTCGATACTTTTCCTCAAAATCAGGGAAACACTCTCAGATGTCATTATTGTTCTTTATTTTAAAACACAACAATGAACAATGACAAGAATAAATAAATTAACACTTTGATTGCCAGTGCACTATTTATCGTTGAATGCCACCACCCACTTCAATGATAGCGCTCTAAACGCATAATCTGTCTTAAATTATGGCTATGTGTCTAATCTGCCCGTCGCTTATCAATGACTTGTTTGCAGTCAACATTGTCGAAACGGATTGTTTTTTAAACGGTTCATTTCCATTTTATAGCATTTTGAAAAGCCCTCGTTTTCTTGAAAGTTTCAGGAAAATATATACCGTACTTTTCGGACTATAAGCCGAAATGGCTTTTCCCCCCATTTTTCGACCCTGCGGCTTATATAACAGTGCGGCTTATATGTGACTCGACGTGACCAAACCCGAAAATGTAAAAATCTAAATATTGCTTTTTTGACTGCATTGAAATGTTATTTATCTGTTCCCTTATTTGCTAAACTTAATACAACTTGTAAATGAGTAAATTCTTGTTATTTGTCCGATAGTATTGTGTCCCAATGCTAATTACATATGGTAATTAAACATTAAAACACATGCGGCTTATAGTCCAGCGCGGCTTATATATGTACACATCATTCAATTTAGCTGCTGCGGCTTATAGTCGGGTGCGGCTTATAGTGCGAAAAGTACGGTAGATTCCGTGATAAACGGCATTTACTGGAATATTCTGGAATACACAAAAAACTTTGTAATTTTTCGGCCTATTCATGAATCGTTTTCAAATAAACGCTAGATTATCGATAGTATATGTGTACTTATGCACGCTAGAGAAGCGGGCTGAAAAATATATTTTCATTACCTGATCAGCACACACACACACATGGGGCAAACACTGATATATAGGTGAAAACAGATCCGATTACCCCAAGACTGGTAAAATAAATTGCTTACCTCAGATCAGATGTTCTCCAAAAAGATTATTCCAACTCCTGATCGCCATTCCAAATATCGATTGCGTTTATTGATTCAGCGCTGGGTACTGTAAATATGTATCCCACGTTGTTTTGCGGCTCGGCAATCACTTCGATCCTTCAGTTGGCTTGACGGAAAAGTAAAATGAGGAAACTGGACCCCCCCCATCAGTCTAATCCAATGGGGTGCAGTACCACAGGGAGAGACGATAGGGGGCGGTATTTTCCCAATGGAGCTAATAAAAAAAAATACGACAAACAAACGCTATATAGCGTTGCTGGCATTCAACTCGCGGCATGAACTAACGACAAAAAACGTCCGTGGCACTCAAAGTGTTAAAAACAATGGCATTAAAAAAGCTGGAGAACTTTTTTTGCACTCAAAACAGTTGCTGTACAAGGTTTCTGAACCCAGCTTTCTCAACTATATATATATTGGAACTTGGTCCATACAGACGAACTCTACGACTGCCCTGTTGATCCTTTTATCATCTTTGGACTAATTTGTGTACTTAATATGCTGCTCAAAAAAAGTGGAGGTTAGGTTGCTTCTGAGTGGGGGGAGTCACTCTGTGAGCCAAATGCAGCAGACTTCTGTAGTTAAAAAAAATTCAATGGGTAGAAAAAGTATGGTTGTTATACATTTGTCATAGCGGAGGGCCTAATTGGTTTGAGATACCATAACCTAGAAAACATTTTGATGAGTGAGACTGATTATAGCCTATCATAATCTAGAACTAGAAGGAAGGTCATATTGTAGGCTGTTTAACAAAAATAAAATAGATTTCCCTTGTCTTTATACAGTATGTATGAACCATTAATGGGCAATTGTCAAATGTCTGTATAAATCACGTTTGTGACTAAGCCATAGAAATGAGATGCACGTGTGCATCAATTAATTTCTGTTGTGGGTAGGCAACAGGGGATGTTTACTAGCTTTCAGCACGGCAGTTTAGGCTATGTATAGCTTATTATTAGGCTTTTCAATTTATTTTCTATTCTTGCGAATAGCATTGTGGACATTTTCTAATGCTCGTATAAGCAACTGTAGTCACGAGAGCTAGCATAGCCCGTCCAACGAATGTTGGCATCAATGGCATGACTACAGTACTGATAGGAGCTACTGTAGCACGGAACGTTAGTTATCACAACCATCGGCAATCGCAGTGAGGATCTTTATTGATTAACGTTAGCTAGCTAGCTTTAACTAGAATTATAGTTCGCTAGCTATATTAGAGCCATATGAAATCCGTTTGATTATTTTCCAAATTCCATTTAATTTTTTCCCAAATTCCGTTTTTTCCGTTTTAATATTTCAGAATTCTGTATGTTGCTTTTTATGCTCATCAGAAATAGTGTCTAATAAGTGGGAATGAATAAATGTCACAATTGAATAAGATATAACAGTCCATTTAATGTTTTTTTAAGTGCTGCAACTCAGAAATACAGTTAAATTGTACACTATTTTTCTACCTACTGATCTCCTTCTTCCCTACCGCCCCACCCGTTCCCTCCGGTCCTCCTCCACTGCCTCCCTCACTGTCCCGACATCCAAGCTTAAAAACTTCGGAGATCGGGCCTTCTCTCGTACTGCACCCCGACTCTGGAACTCCCTCCCCCAGTCCATCAGAGACTCCCCTACACTCTCCACCTTCAAAGCTCGCCTCAAAACCCACCTGTTCTCCCTTGCCTTCAACCCCCCCCCCCACCCTTAAACCCCCCCCTCCCCTCCAACCTGATTGATGTCTGTCTCCAGTCTTTTTTGTGCTTTCATGCTGTCTCCCCTGTTCCCCCCATGGTCTCATGTTCCTTTTGTTTTTGTTTTTTTTATTGTTTCTTTGTTTTTGTTTCTTTGCTTTCGTTTCTTTGTTTGTACTCTTGCTCCCGACTACTGTCAGCGACTTCGGGTTACTGAGAAGCGCTATATAAATTAAATTAATTATTATTATTATTATTATTATTATTATTATTATTATTATTATTATTATTATTATTATTATTATTATTATTATTATTATTATTATTATTATTATTATCTAGGAGATGAGATTTCAGTGCTCTTTTGAATTTCAGAAAAGAAAATTCCAAAATATGTGGAGGCAAAGAGTTCCACAACTTTGACCCTCGGTAGAGAAAACAAAACTGAGATTGGGAAGTGCGGGAAAGGGGTGGTCTAAGCAAACAGGAACTACGTGTGGGGTAATTATGAATTTGGTGATTGTGGGCAAACATGTCATGAAAAAAAGGGGGAAGGGCTCTGTTTAAAGAACTATGCACAAATAAACCAGTCTGAAGATGATTCACTTGATAAACACTGAGTATACCTAACTTATGGAATAGAGGCTGAGAAGAATGACTTTGTTGAACACACCTGATTATTTTCTGTGGACGGTATATGGGCTCAAGTTTGGTCTGATGAGTACTACCTCACACTAAATTACAGTAATTGATATATGGGTAAACCATAGAGTAATATAACATTGTGGAATTTGCAAAACACCTTATCGCTGGAGGCATAAAAGTCATTAGGATACTGCTCTGCTCTGAATTGAGGGCTTATTGCGGAATTTCTTAGTTTCTTGACGACGTTAACATCAAAGCAGCCAGACGCTTGAGCACTGCTGT
This sequence comes from Notolepis coatsorum, assembly GCF_963971535.1. NCBI lineage: Eukaryota > Metazoa > Chordata > Actinopteri > Aulopiformes > Paralepididae > Notolepis > Notolepis coatsorum. Next base: position 164,185,979 of record NC_140166.1, read on the forward strand.
GTTGTGTGTAACCCGCTGTAGTGTCCCCACCTCCCCGGTCGCGTGTGCACCAAACGTTCCACCCAAAAACGGAATTTCAGTCCAGATTAGGCCAAATTCTGCAATATTCCACGTTTCGCAGTTGATTCCATTTTTATTGGTTAATTCCGCGATTCCGTCCGCGATTCCGTGAACGCGGATTTCATATGGCTCTAGCTATATAAGCTAACGTTAGCCGAGTTTATTCTATGCAAAATGTGCTAGCTAGCTAACGTTAATCAATAAAGATCCTCACTGCGATTGCCGATGGTTATGATAACTAACTAATCGCAGTGAGGATCTTTATTTATTAACGTTAGCTAGCTAGCACATTTTGCATAGAATAAACTCTGCTAACGTTACCTTATATAGCTAGCGAACTATTCTAGTTAAAGCTAGCTAGCTAACGTTAATCAATAAAGATCCTCACTGCGATTGTCGATGGTCGAACTTACGTTACCTGCTACAGTAGCTCCTATCAGTACTGTAGTCATGCCATTGATGCCAACATTCGTTGGACGAGCTATGCTAGCTCTCGTGACTAGTTTGTTGTTGTTCATTCCAGAAGGTTGCTTCCGGTAAACTAGCGCAGCGTCACCACTGACAGCAGCGCTGTGCTCCAATAGGAAGGCATTCGCATGCATAAATTACATTTTTAAATACAATTTTTTTCCAAACGCAATATAGTATCATTTCGAACACTCTAGTACCGCGGTACTATACTAATACCGGTATACCGTGCAACCCTACAGAGGAGTATCGCATCTGCGATCCTACATAGACAATGCATGCGTGTGTGTTCCGGTGTGTGTGTGCTGCCTACATTGAGTGTCGTTGCATGCCAATTAAAGACCTCTGCGACAGGTCCTGCATTATAATTATTATAATACTTTTTAGAGACCGACTTGCTTTTGCTGCTCGCCATCTTTCTGTCTCCCTTCTGAGGAGAAGCTACCCGTCACTAGGGCTGACCTCGACTAGTCGAATAGATGATTAAAATGTTTTTTTGTCAAATCTTTATTTTTATTTTTTTATGCATTCTGGCCACTGAACTTAGAAGCAGGCCAGGCCAGTGTTTCTAGTTGCACCAGCGCAATAGTTAGATAACCTAGGTGGGGAACAACCAGGAGATCACTGCAACTCACAAGTTGGAGAACTATCTCTCTCTCTCTCTCTCTCTCTTGCTCTCACACACGCACAAAGGGAGCAGCATGTGATTGGTGGAGGCGGGACCCTTACAAAAAACTGCTAATCATTGACACATGCTAGCCTGTAATAATCCCCCCCAGAAAAATCTACTTTGCATTTGATATATTGCAAATATATGCCATCACACACACTGGCATTTAAAGGGTTCGAATTATAAAATTAATATGTGGTGTTATGATCAGGGCTGAAGTTGAATAAAAGATTGTATTTTTTATCAATTACAAAAAACTGAAAATTTATAAAAATCTGTGTTGTTGCTAATCATACATATGCTAGCCTGTTTTTTAACAATAATTTGTGATGCCATCACAAACACTGGCATTTAAAGGGTACAAATAAAAAAAATGCCTGCACCAGAATGCAGGAAATTAAGTCTTTGTAACAGACCCCCTGCTTAAAAAGTGGCCTGACTGGGGCTATATTTTGCACTATGTTTCCTGGCCTGAATGATTTCCCCAGTCTGGCCCTGGTTAAAAGCCTCCAATGCTTATTAGTGTGTGTGCGTTTGAACGTTTGCATGTTTCAACCATACATTTCCATTTAGTAAAAAAAATTATTATATATATTTTTTTATTATTTTTTTTTTACCTCCTATAATAGTGGGGGTCGCGGCTCTCTGACACCGTTATTTGGGGGTCGCAGCCTGAAAAGTTTGGGAACCCCTGGAATAGTAGACTAATCGATCGAAAGTAGCCGTAGTCGACTGCCAACCTCTTAGTCGAATAATATATATTTATTTTTTAATGATTATAATTATTATTATTATTTTTTCAAAAGCAAAGAGGCCTAGAATGGCACACATACCAGCGAGGCTAACTCCCTAAGAAAATGGACACAGAGGCATGAAGGAGGATTTCACACACTAGACAAATATCAAGATGTATCCATAAGTGGACCAATTGCATGCATACGCAGAGGACAAGAAGCCTTCAGTCGACTCCTTCAGACATTAAGCACCCCCCACAGCCAAAATTTTTTTAAAAGTTCATATATTTCTTTTTTTTGGGGCGGGGGGTGTCGACTATCTGCACATTTCGGCCAATCAAAGTCGACTATACAAATCCTTAGTCGGGACAGACCTACCTTTCACACGACGACATTCACATCCACAAAAGTTGTCAAACGTCATCTCAGCTCAGAGAAACCTTCTACTGGAGAGACAAAGGGAGAACTCAACCACACAGACAGTGGTGCTGAACAAACACTCTTCATTTAGTGTTTATTATTATAACTCAACCACACAGACAGTGGTGCTGGACAAACACTCTTCATTTACAGTTGGTGTTTATTATCTTTTTATGATGGTAATGACGTTGCTATTTTCAAATACCATTGCTACAGTATACCTTATTACCGTATTACTGCCCAACTATAATACACACACACACTTCTGCACATACACACTCACGTACACACACGCACACGCACACATGCTCACACACACACACACACTCTGTCTCTCTCTCTCACTCACGCACACACACGGGTTGGGTACTGTTCACATTTGAACCGATACCGGTACCTGTGTGAATCGATACCGGTACCTTTTTCGGTACTTTAGTCTCTAAAAATGTAATCTACTGTACCTACCTCCGTTGTAAAAAAAAAAATCCAAACTTCGAATCATTTATTATTATTATTATTTATTTAGAACAATTTGTTAATATATATATAATATTGCAGCGAGTGTTGTCTGCATCTAGCTTTGTAAAGTGTAACCACACTTGCAACCGTTTTCGGCTTGCCATTCCCCCGACTGTTTTGTTGTTGTTGAATCAAGTCAAATCCTAGGTAAGTGTGTATAAGCATGAACATGCGGCACACTTCATAGGTTTCGTTTCGCAGTAAACAAAACGTTGGCGTCATCGGACAAAAAAATAAATAACTCTGTAGTAGCGACGTGATTCGGTCGATACCCTTAAAAGTACAACATTCGGTACCCATCCCTAACACATACACACACATACATACATGCATACACAATCAGTCATGCACACACACAGACACACACACACCACCCAGCCAGTAGCCATAGCCCCTCCACCTGCTATGCCCAGTGTGTTTAAATGTTACTAATGAAAGCAGTTCCCCCGAACCCCCCCCCCCCCACCCCCCCCCCGTGCTCCTCGTTAAGGGTGGAAGCCAGCCAAACGAGATCCTCTCCACTTTACAGGAATGAACCCAGACGCCATGTATCACTGCCAGAACACACACACACACACCAGCACACACACACACTCTCCTCTCCATCCCTCTTCTCTCACTCGTTTCCTCGTTTCCTCATCAGCTGAGAAGCCATCACTCAGCAGTCCAACAAACCTGGGAGCCAAATGCACGTTTTTAAGTACACATCAGTCAGCTGTACTACACACAGACACACACATGCACACACACACACACACACACACACACACACACACACACACACACACACAGGGCTGTGACGCTTTACTCATGATAAACCTTGGTGATAACAAAAGAAAATGTATTGATTGCATGTGAACAACTGATGATTATTTCTCTGTCTAGCTGTCATGTGTGTGTGCGTGTTTTTTGGTGACTCCGAGTTTGTTTGTTACTTATTACTTGATTGTGGGCTCACATTGTTTCAGTACCAAAATAGTATATATAATTGGATCAACATAGACATTTGAATCATATCGACACTGGTAATATCTGTGTTCTGCCATAATAACAGAAATGTATAAATGTATAATATATCAGTATCATCGACCAACATTTTCATATGGGTGTGTCCCTAGTTGTGTGTTTATAATATGATAAGCTTATATCTCATCACACACCATATGCACTCCTGTAACTTTCACCTGCAAAATACATTTCAACCCCACGGTAGGCGTCACGTGATGCGCAGGTCATGCGGTTATCGCCACAGCCCTACACACACACACACACACACATTCTCATACATGCAAACCAGCCAGATCTCCCTTCAAATATACAAGATAAGTACTAATCAACCACAGGAAAAAAATTGCGTTGTGTTATAGCTACGTATTATTACGTATTAGTTATGTTATAGCTACGTATTATTACGTATTAGTTATGTTGTAGCCGAACTAGAATGGAGAAGTAAGACAACTCCTTCCCTGCAGATTATAGATTACTATAACAAAGAAATAAAACAAGACATAGACAAAGAACAGAATGGGGTAATTAAGATAATGGTAAAATCATATGAAGGAAGGAAGGGGAGGGTTATATCAGCACTATATCAGGCAATAATGGACAGTAAGGGAATTACAACCTTGTATATAAAAGAAAAGTGGGAGAAAGTTAGAAATAGAGATAACAGAGGAGGAATGGTATAACACATGTAAGATACAACAATCAACCACAGGATCAAGGATATGGAGGGAGTTTGGGTGGAAAAACATAATTAGATTCTTTATAACACCAGAAATACAGGGCAATTACACACCTTCACAGAAACCATGTTGGAGAAAATGTGGACAAGAAGTAGCGAACCACACACACATATTATGGGGATGTCAGAAAATAAGAAACTATTGGGAAGAGATAGGAGAGATAATAAATGAAATGGTAGGATACGAAATACCCCAGGCAGGCCAAGTATTGTATCTGGGGAAGGAATTCAGGGGGAAGACAAATACTTGATTAAGATACTATTAGTAGCAGCCAAGAAAGCTTTGACTAAACTGTGGTACAGAGTAGAAGCACCGACGAAGGAACAATGGACAGAGATAATAGAGGGGATACAGGAAATGGAGAGAATCACACATATGCTGAGGCTGCAAGAGGAGAAATTTGAGGCAAAATGGGAAAAGTGGGAGGATAGGAAGAAAAGCAACGACATCACAGAAGAATGAAAAGGAAACAAGAAAATAAATGGAAATGTAAATAAACAATGTAAATATAAAATGGACCGAAGGACCCATGTCACCCTTTTTTCTTTTCTCATTTTTGTCTATTTGTTTTTTATTTTTATTTCTTTTTGATATTATGTCTTTATAGTTTTGTATGTTGAAATGTATTGTCTATGTTGTTGAAAAAATGGAAAAAAAAGAAAAGACAACTCCTTCCCTCCACTAGTCTGAGGGTCCACCTTGGGCAAGTGTTAGTACCCTCTCTAGCCTCCCTACCTAGGGATACAGGGGGCCACACTGCCTTGTGTGTGTGCGTAGGGATACGCAAAGGCTAAGGGAGAAAACCCTGAGAGAAAACCGCATTGCCTTGTGTGTGTAGGAATACGCAAAGGCTAGGTCCTCACCGACAATAGGGTTACCTGTAAGGAAGGGCATCCGAGGTATAAAAATGTGCTACAAACCAAAAATTATGACTCCTGTGGCGTGGAGTCATCACCTGTCCAACCTCACTGTAGTGGGAAAATAGGGACGTAAAACGAAGATGATGATGATGATGATGATGATTGTATCGAAAATGTAATGTGTACATTTTACAAATAAGTACATATAAGTACATAATATTTTATTTAAAAGATTTTTCAGAAAACCTTTTAAGTTCCCCTGCTGGGGATCTAACCCTAAACTTGACCCTAACATGTCTTAACCATAAATGTTAAGTGAATGTTAAAACGAACCTTAACTCTTAACTATAATCATAGTTAAATAGTGGTCAGAGCACTCGCCCGCGACTGCAATGATTGTTTGTTCAATTCCAGGTTGCAACGTGTGTAAATATATTACTTATGGCTTATAACATAACGTACATTATGTACCTTTTCTCATGTGATCAATTAGTACTTTATTTACGCTTTCTGATGAGACCGTGTTGTGCAAACACACATTTCTGTGTCTGTCACGTTACATGTCTTTCATCTCAGCCCATCTCTTTACAAGATACCAGGTTGGTGGTATTTGTGATCGGTACAGAGTGTATTGGAGCTCTGGATATACAGTACATAAAACAGGAACATGGATACATTTACCCCCCCCCCCCCCCCTTCCCAGCAATAAATGCATAATACAGCACAACATAACACACAGAAGCGTCTAGTCCATCAAGTCAGGAGCTTGGTTAGTGTAAGGAGAGGGGGGCCAAGGGAGTTCAGGGTCCGTATGGCTGTTGGGAAGAAGCTGTCCTTGAAGCGGGTGGTTTTTGAGAGGATGGACTTGAAGCTCCTACCTGAGGGCAGGGGCTGAAACGGGGTGTGCTGGGTGTGAGGGGTCCTTTGCCATTTTTCTAATTTTGTCTTCTGTCTCTGTGTCTGTCCTCCACAGAGAGAAAGCTGCAGATTAAACCACGGCTCTAGAGACTACAGGCCTGGAGACTCTTCTGGAGCGAGAAAGAGCGTTTTGAAAGGGCTCGACATACGAGTGCTTAACGTCATTCTCCAGGTATCTGTGCTCCTTCTCTACTGACCTGCTCTACTCAGGGTTTTTAAATAAACATAACTATCTCTTATCATGTTCCACGAAGTTTTCACAATGTGTGCCCAGGTGATTTACAATTAAAATGTTACTGATGAATGTTTTGTTTAATTTTAACATGACAAATAAAGAATGAGATTTCAACTGTCCTGTTATTTGACTGACTTAAACTTTTGGGGGGGGTGTCATAAGATAAGGAGAGACAATTTACAAACAAGTAACATTACAGGGATCAACCGGAATATACATTCTAGGGGTGTAACAATCTCAATACAATACAACATCAATTCTGAAAATAAATGACACTCAATACAGTGAAATTTAAACATATATTGTTCAATTTTGTGTCCCGTCCTCTTCACCCATTCATATTCATGATATTGTATCTTCATTGAGTGGCTGTCAAGTAAATCTTTATGCTGATGACACGATTGTGTATCGTATTGCTGATTCTGTACAATCGGCCATTGCCAACTTTCCTTTAATGCTCTTCAGGAAGCTCTTAAGGAAGCTCTTAATCATCTTAAACGGGTAATTAATGCAAATAAAACAAAATGCATGTTGTTTACTAGAGTCCGAAATATTGATTATAGTGGTTTGCATATATCCACTGTAAATGGTTTTATTCACAATATAAATATGTTGGCATCTTGCTTGATCAAATCAAATCAAATGTATTTGTAAGGCCCGACAACACACGTTAATGTCCCTATGGGCCGGACACGTCTTCTTTAAACAAGTCAAGAAGAAACATAACAATAAGTCAAGAACAAAACAAGAACACCATAAGGTCCAACAAATTTTAAATAAATGCAAAATAAATGAATGAATGCAAACACTCCCAGACATACCCCACGCGAAGGTAAGGAAAAACTCACTAAAACCTAGCAATAGGAAAAAATGCACCACAGGCAGTGTGGAGGAGAGAAACCTTAGAAGGGCCATTCAAGGGGATCTCCCTTATTAGATGTCGGTGATAGTAGTGTTGCAGACGGACAGTTGGTAAGCATGCACTCATGTGTGTAGTGAAACACAGATGAGTGCATGCAATAGCAACTGAACATTTTGAAAAATTTAAGATAGAGCTGATAGCGATAGCAACTGAACATTTTGAAAGATTAGAGATAGAGCCGATAGCGGATCTATTTGAGGCACAGGGGCAGCGCAAAGAGGGTCGCATCCTCCCCGTCTTAATCACGGGAAGTTCAACACTCCGGTCATCGCTCCGAGACAGCCGGAGACAGGGAGATAGGGGGGGGCGCAGAGAGGGTCGCAACCTCCCCGTCATCGCGGGACGTCCAGCACTCCGGTCATCACTATGAGACAGCCGGAGACAGGGAGACAGGAGGGCACGCAGAGAGGGTCGTATCCTCCCGGTCTTCATCACGGGACGTCCGACACTCCGGTCATCACTCCGGGACAGCAACTCACAGGGAGACGGGACAGGCGTTAGACAGCTTGTAATGGGCGGACATAGCAATAGATACAAATGGTGAATGAATGAATGAAAACTTTATTTAACAGATTGCAGAATGGGTACAATACAGTACGGCTCAATACACACAATTGTTAAGGGGATGCAGACCAGAGAAAGACGTTTGTCTTGTTTACATCAGGGTCCCCCATTTTCAATTCATAGTGACATTTATGACATACACAACACACATGACATTTATGGCATAGGGACATACATGACATACAGGTATTTAGTACTGTTACATTTGTGACATATACGGTATGGTAAGCATATATGTGAATAGAATAGATATATGAAGTAAGCATATTATGTGAATAGAATAGAAGTACTTAACCCAGCAATGAAACCACGTTGACAGACCACAAACCATGTTGACAGACCACGGACAGAAGACGATAAGAAGCTGATCCATGGCCTCAGTGGTGCATGTAGAGCAGTCACTGCAATCTTGGCCAAGACCCCGAGACATCCACCACCTTGGTCAGCACTACGAGGCAAGCACTCAGAGCGATGGGGGGGGGGGGGGGGGTTGGGACAGTGGTTAGAGAGTTCCCATGTTTGTAGTGGGCGGAGATGGAGCAACAGATGCATGCAGTGAGCACATGCACACATGGCAGGGGTGTAAAGTACTTGTAATTGTACTTTGTTACAATACTTAAGTACTGTTTTGGGGGATTTGTACTTTACTCTAGTATTATTAGGTTTGTATACTTTGTACTTTTACTCCATTACATTTCAGAGAAAAAAAACATACTTTTTACTCCTTACATTTAAAATGCAGACCTACAAAGTACAAATCTCACAGGTCCAACCATTTTAATTAGTATATTTTAATTGTTTATCTGGCCGAACTAACGTTAACGACCGCAGGTAAACAGCCAATCAAATCCCCATCAATGGAAAATGAACCCGCCCATACCCATGCTGATTGGTCCTCGTGCAACACCAGAAAGCGGGGATCTTTGATTAAACACCTGCTATCAGAAGAATAGACAGTCAGATCCGCATTATGCTGTGGTTAATATTGTCATATTATTCAGGGTACTCCAGTATTCTGTCTTTAATATTGTGATATTATTCAGGGTAATCCAGTATGCTGTGGTTAATATTGTGATATTATTCAGGATACACCATTCTGTTTTTAATATTGTGATATTATTCATGCTGTGATGTGAATGCCGTCCATGTTAGTTTACCTTCAATGGAGAAGTGCATTAAATCATTTTTATGGGGGGGGGGGGGGGGGCATTGTCTATCGCAGAACACATTCCATTGTGGGCAGAGTGTATGCTTGGTTTCATTCCAACACCAGCTGATGATTTCACTAATTAGCTCACCTCTTCAACTAACTCACCTGGTGCAATGTATAGTTAAAATGTAAACTTGGCCCACGATGGAATGAGTTAGACCCCTGGTCTATCCCTTTAAGAAAAAAGAAAAAAATTACTTTTACTTTTTAGTACTTGAGTAAAAGTCAAAAAGTCCTACTTTTAAATGTACTTAAGTGTGTTTTTAGCCAGATACTTTGACTTTTACTTGGGGTAAAAAAAAAAAAAAAAGCTCAGAGCGTTTTCCTGAGTCTCGCGACTGCCGCGGCTCCGCAACTTCCTCGATGTTGATTAGTCGGTCGAAAAGAGTTACCTTGATGAGCGCGCTCCTCTCCAAAAGTTTAACTAGTTTCAACTTTATGCCCCAAACGCTTCTGCCGAGGTGCGGCGCTGGGAAAAGGAGCGCGCCTGTCGCATAGAAATGAATGACAGAAACGAGCTGACAACTCATAAAACGTCCCCGGTCGACACAGGCCATAGGTATGAGTATTACAGAACGACACATAGTCCACACCACACAGTTGTCTAAATACACATGCTCAGATGAACCCCTATAATAATAATGGGCAAAAAAATTCAACATTATCGCCACCCACCTGTCCTGATGGTCTGCCCAATTCTCAAAATCTGCATGTCACAGAAGTAGTCCCCGCAGCAGGCTGCTTCCCCTTCTTTGTAAAATCAAAATTGGTTAGAAGGCTTACTTCTTTGATATTCCGTTTAACTTTGGACATTATCCTGGATGCGTCTATTTGTGCCTGCAGACTGCAGTGCCGCCACGCTCCGAATGGTAAACGCAAGAATAGCATGCATGTTGCATGCATATTACGAGTAGGGTATATCTGCAGTGCCGCAACCCCATAGATTTATGCTATTGTCTATTACGGTGAATTAGTGCGCAAATCATTAATCATACATCAAAATAGCCTAATTGTATTATTATACACGATGATGACAATACAGAAAATTACAGACAAATTTGAAATGCATGGCAAAAATAGAATTTATTTTCAGTAATTAGAGACCCCCCAAAAATTCACAAATCATGTTTTCAGGGGAGCTGATGTCTGATCTAGGGGAGCCAATGGCTCACCGAGCTGCCCCATGGTTCGCACCAAACAGCCCAGGGCCGCACGCCCCTTGGGGGCAGGAGGAGCCACTCAGAAGGTTCAGCACTGCAGGCCAGACAGAAGGCGACACGAAGCCGTTCCACGGGACCGGTCGAGACAGAGACAGAGGCCAAAAGGTTCTCTCATGTCTGCAGAAAGCAGACATGGGAGAAAATAGACATCCTAACTAAACTAGACAGATTAATCTAAAGGTCAGAGAAAAGATGAGTCTTAAGCAGGGATTTAAAAGCTTCGACAGCAGGCGCCCCTGACGACGGCAGGTAATTTGTTCCACAGGTAGGGAGCGTGGTAGACAAAGGCTCTGTGGCCGGCGGATTTCTTTTTAACCCTAGAATTGATAGAAGCCCCGCATTTTGTGAGCGCAGAGCACGAGCGGGCGAGTATCGGGAGATGAGATCGGATAGATAGCGGTGCAAGCCCATTTAAAATTTTGTAGGTGAGGAGTAGCACTTTAAAGTCAGATCGGGCTTGAATAGGAAGCCAGTGTAGGGTGGACAAAACTGGTGTGATGCGATCACATTTTCTAGTTCTAGTTAGTATCCGTGCAGCCGCATTTTGCACAAGTTGAAGATTTGATGCTTGAATTAGTGTTACGTACCCCAGTGGGGAGACGCAACACTAGGCCAGACAGGATAGGTGAGGGTGCAGTGACACAAAACACAAGAAACAATTTGCAAAATAATAATATTTATTTCACATAATTCAAATCAGCAACACAGAGAGCAAGGAGGACTTACCAGTGAGCACCAAATGAAATATCAAAAAGAAATAAAAGCCCACACCCCCCTTTACAGGTGCGGACGCCCCAAAGTACAGGTGGTGGTGTTCACTTCTAAGGCTGGTGTCTTTAACAGTAGCTCACCTACGTGATGCAAAATGTAGACCCAGAGTATCTTCCTGTCCTCAATGTCCCTGTGTGCAAAACAAAAGATTAATAAACAAGAAAAACAATCACCATAGGCTGGGTGATGAGGAATAAACAAATACACAAACAGGTTATGGCCAAAACAGAAATGTACAACTACCAAACTAATGCCAAACAGGCCACAGCTCTACAGAACACAAACAGTACAAAACTATACTAAAATCCTAAAATAACTGACAGCACAAAGTGCCAGAGCCTTCACCAGCTCTATACCAAATACATACAAAGATGAGCTCTCACACAGACAGACCAAGTATAATTACCACCACACACAGACCAAGTATAGTTACCACCACACACAGACCAAACGAACCAGGGAGCTAACTAACACTGCACACAAATGGGTATATGAAGGAGTGTGGAGCCTGATTGCCTGACGAGCCTCAGCTGCTGCTGTTGTTGCTGGAACTCAGACACCTGAGAGTGGGGATATGTAGACACAAGAGGGAGACAAGACAACAAACAAAACATGCCTATATATACAACAAATAACACACATTACTCCCTCTATATACATACATAAGGACACCGTCCGTAACACCCCCCCCCCCCCCATAAAGAGTCAGCCCATGGCTGGCGACAACACAACATACAACCCAAGTCCCCCATTTGTTATTCCCAAAGAACACACAACACAAAACAAAACATCCACCACTGCCATCAACCAACCAGACCATCACCTTCCCGCTGTTTCATACCTCTCTTGGTAGCATTTGATATGATCAGGGGTGCTGTTGACACAAAATGTCCAGGGGTACAGCAGTGCCAACACCAACATCAAAAGTATTAAGACCGTGGTCTGAGAAGGTACCTCACAAAAAAAACAGGGATGGTCCACGGTTAAAACGCACAATGGCAGACTGCTGCCCTCTTCCTCCTCACAAAGAAAAATACATAATACAATGTGAGAAAGTCCACACAGCACAAAATGCACCGTTACAATACGCTGAGCAGCAGAGAGACCCCCCTCAGAGACAGCACTAGCCTCATGCAGCCACTTTCCAAGCCTGCACACACAAGACAACAAACCCCTCACCTGAGGTTTGTTGTGAAGAGTCTCCCATCAGCTGCTTCCTCAACAGCCTCAAAGGGCTGCCTATTGACCGAATTCTATTCACAACAGAACTGACCACCTCTCTGCTTCCAGCTATCCCTGGAGCAGGAGCAGTAACTGAATATGTGGCCAAACCAGCGTCTTCACTCTGGGCAACTACCAGCTTACCACGAGTCCTGGGTAACCGCGTTGCCGCAGAGGCTAGTGTACACCGCCGAATCGTCACCCTGTCACTCGTCACAACTACAGGTTGCGGAGCACGGGTGATCGTACACACTGGCAATACTTTTGGGAGCAACGGAGCAAACACATCAGGGTACAAAACAGTAGGGTGATCCAAAACTTTAACACATGGCATCACTCTGCCACCAGCGATGTCATTACCTAACAAAAAGGTGACACCTCCCACTGGTAATGATGGGCGCACACCCACCTTAAACACCCCCTTTGCCAACTCGCAGGTTAAATGTATCTGATGGAGGGGCACCGACACAAAGCCCATGCCGATCCCCTGCACCAACACACTAGAGCCAGTTGATGACTCATCACAAAACGGCAACATGTCTGATACTATGAATGACTGTGCTGCCCCAGTATCCCGCAGTATGCGTACTGGACGCTGGTCCAACTCACTGCCACTGAGCGAAACCAACCCGTCCGACATAAACGGATCGTAACTGGGACCTGGTATGTCACACACTGTCTGGACCAAACCAACCGCTTTAGGTTGTCCATCTGTCTGAGACTGCTCCTTGCGTCTCAAAACAATACAGTCACTTATAATGTGGCCCACCTGATGACAGTAAAAACACTCCCGCTCCTCCTTGTAGCGGGGAGACACTGAGCGGGGCGGACTAGTCTGTCCAACATAGCCACTGCGGCGGATCTGCGGCGGACTAACGTGTGACCTAGCTGGAGTGTGAGCAGAGGGATAAAAGGTCCTACCCTCATGTCGGAGAGTACCAAACGACTGTCGATGAGTTAGCACAAACTCGTCAGCGAGCACTGCAGCCTGAGCCAACGTACCCACTTTTTGCTCATTTAGATATGTAGCCAAACGGTCAGACAGACTACCTTTAAACTCCTCCAGCAACAGTAACTCAGACAGTGAATTAAAATCAGACACGTCACTCGCCTTACACCACCAAAAAAATAGAGACTCCTTCTCACGAGCGAACTCCACAAAAGTCCTGCCAGGCAACTTCTTGTGAGCTCGGAATTTTTGCCTATATGCCTCCGGCACTAACTCATAGGCTCGAAGTACAGCAGTCTTAATCGCGTCATAAGACAAACTGTCGCTGAGAGGGAGGGCAGACTAAATCTCCTGGGCTTTCCCAGTGAGCTTACATTGGAGCAAGAGAGCCCAGACCTCCTTAGGCCACTTTAAAGATGTAGCAACTCGCTCAAAAGCATTAAAATAGGAGTCTACCTCCGCCTCACGAAATTGAGGTACAAGAGATATTAATCTACTCACATCGTAAGCCCCCACAGCCGTGGAAGAGGGTTGAGCAGGACTCCCAATTTTAGCAGCTTCAAGCTCCAGCTGCTTCATCTTAATTTCAGCGTCCACCCGGTGGCTGTCAGCCTCCAGCCTGCGGGCCTCAGCCTCCAACTCCATCTTCCTGACAGCTAACCTGTGATTATTCTCCTCCTTCTGCACCTCGAATTGCAACCGTGCCAAACTTAACTTAAGACTGGCCTCCTCAGTACTCCCACTAGGGAAGGGTGAAGCATGTCTTTTTTTTTTTTTACTTTATTTTTTAACGTTTATCGCTTTTCTGGTCAAGCATGACCGACAGATACAGGGTGAAACGGGATATAGAGCAGGGGAAGACATTCTGGCAAATGACGGCGGGTCCGGGAATCGAACTCGGAGTCCACCAGATCCGTGACGCAGCACGGTTTTCCCCGACGCAGAAATAGCGCCGAGATATGCGGTGAGCTACTGGAGCTCCCTGGTGAAGCATGTCTTGGCACTAGAGACGTGACACCCGAAAGGGGAGGCTTATCCTCTACCCCGTCTTTAACTGGGTCTACCATCTGAGGTACCTCTTCGTCCTGCTCCCCGTCTGAGTCAGAATGAGGTGAAGAAATAAAAGATTCACCGTACCGAGCACCTTCTTATATATTAGTAGCCGCACTACCTCTCTCAGGTCAGCCTTTGCCAGGCTCATCGCAAGGCAGACCTGAAAATGCGAGGCTATGGCACATAGATCTTCCTTCCTACACTGATCCAAATGATCAACTGAGGGATCATTCAGAAACTCCTCCACACTAAAAGACGCCATGCCTACAAAGAGACACCAGCGCAAACATACACAGATCAAAATACTACCAAAAACCAACCTACCCAACGTGCCCACTGCACACCAACACCAACCGCCCGTCGCCTCTTAACGAGCCCTGTCATGTACAAAGGTCTGATGACCACACAAAATAGTAACTGGAGCCGGCTGCACATGAACAAAAAACAGCCTCTCTCAGTAAATGCTTTCAAAACAGTCCCGGGGCAGGTAGGTAATAAACAAAGACGTTTTCAAATGGTAAATAATATTTATTGTAGCGGGACTTGAAACCTACTGCTTTCCCCAAAGGGAAAATGATATTTATTTTAGAGGGGATTTAAACCCAGAACACACACAAAGGGAAAAGGTAAGGGGAGAACAAACAAGGTAAGAATAAATAAACAAACTAGATTAGCGTCCACCGACACTAACCAACCAGCCAGAACGTACCAAAGGTACAAGTCCACACAAAGTGGCAATGGCATACAGTTTACAAATACATATATATATATACAGTTCCACTTGAAGGGAACAATAGCAAAAGGGCAGTAAAGTATCACTCCACACTCAGTGGAAACAGGCACAAAGGCCAACAAGAGGATACTCACTCAGTTAGAGAAGTGGCACATAGGCCAACAATATATATATATATATATATTAAGACACAGTACTTGGTCCACCAAAAGGGGTAAATAAGCACAATAATAATCCCACACAACAGTGGAAAACAATGGCAACCCCACTCCACTCTGGTCACTGGCAATTGACAGGATGAGGCCCCCCCGATGTGTGTCACCTCCCACTCTATTAACCACCCATCTCCACTGCCTGTCCGAAGGTGCACCAATCAGGCGCAAGCAATCCAATCAGGGAGATGAGTGGCATCTGTGGAACAAACAGTGATTAGGAGATGACACAACATCACACATACAAAACACAACACACATATACTAACCTGATGTTCAGATGGTGTCATAAATACAGTAATAATGGTAATGACCAACCCACGTACCCATGTACGTCACAAGCCCCCATTTATGTTACGTACCCCAGTGGGGAGATGCAACACTAGGCCACAGACAGGATAGGTGAGGGTACAGTGACACAAAACACAAGAAACAATTTGCAAAATAATAATATTTATTTCACATAATTCAACATAATTCAATCAGCAACACAGAGAGCAAGGAGGACTTACCAGTGAGCACCAAATGAAATATCAAGAAATAAAAGCCTGCCCCCCCCTTTACAGGCGCGGACGCCCCAAAGTACAGGTGGTGGTGCTCACTTCTAAAGCTGGTGTCTTTAACAGTAAGTCACCTACGTGATGCAAAATGTAGACCCAGGGTATCTTCCTGTCCTCAATATCCCTGTGTGCAAAACAAAAGATTAATAAACAAGAACAATCACCATAGGCTGGGTGACGAGGAATAAACAAATACACAAACAGGTTATGGGCAAAACAGAAATGTACAACTACCAAACTAATGCCAAACAGACCACAGCTCTACAGAACACAGACAGCACAAAACTATACTAAAATCATGAACTAACTGACAGCACAAAGTGACAGAGCCTTCACCAGCTCTATACCAAAGACATACAAAGATGAGCTCCCACACAGACACAGACCAAGTATAATTACCACCACACACAGACCAAGTATAGTTACCACCACACACAGACCAAACGAACCAGGGAGCTAACTAACACTGCACACAAATGGGTATATGAAGGAGTGTGGAGCCTGATTGCCTGACGAGCCTCAGCTGCTGCTGCTGTTGTTGCTGGAACTGAGACACCTGAGTGGGGATATGTAGACACAAGAGGGAGACAAGACAACAACAAACAAAACATGCCTATATATACAACAGATAACATACATTACTCCCTCTATATACATCCATAAGGACACCGTCCGTAACAATTAGGTAGGCCTGAAAAAAGTGCATTACAGTAGTCCAGACGTGATGAGACAAAAGCATGAATCAGGGTTTCAGCATCAGCCAGAGTTAAAATGGGGCGAATTCTTGTGAAATTACGAAGATGGAAGAAGGCAATTTTGGTGACATTTTTTATATGTGCATTAAATGAGAGGGAGGAATCAAAGATGACTCTGAGTTTTTTTTATGGTGGAGCTCTGGGATACAGGACAAGTATCACAGTTGAGGGAGATGTCCTGAAACAGGCTTCTGTGGTTTGCGGGGCCAACAATTAACATCTCAGTTGTATCTGCATTAAGGAGTAGAAAGTTTTGCGACATCCACTTTTTGACGGCAAGCAGGCAGGCCTCAAGATTTTGTAATTGGGAGGAATCATTTGGCTTAATAGGTATATATAATTGGGTGTCATCAGCGTAAAAATTTAAGTTTATGCCAAAGTTGATGACAAATTTACATTTAAATACCATCTTGCCAGAAAACTGCGACAAAGGATTGGTTTCCTTTCATCAGCATAAAAATTTAAGTTTATGCCAAAGTTGATGACAAATTTACATTTAAATACCATCTTGCCAGAAAACTACGACAAAGGATTGGTTTCCTTTACCGAAGCAGAACCATCTTTCCTATAATTAAGTAGGTTAAAGCAGTTTTCCTATCGGTGTTGGGTTGGTCTTCTCTGGCAGGGAGGCAAAATAAACATTGGTATCCGTTTATCTTTAACACATTCGGGGCCATTCGATTTCCCCATCTAGCTATAGCACGGCCAGGTTTTCATTACATAGTTTCACTGTGCGTAACGTTCTTTGTAGAGCTCAATCTATATTTTATATTATAGCTTTGGATACAATACCATGGTCATTTGACAGTAACTATCTTCCGTTCAAAATGCAAAAAAGAATAAATGTTTTCATGAATACGTTCACGTGTTATCTCGTGGTGAATATGAGTATAATTTCTGAATGATCCGGGCTAATTCCTGGGAGGCTGGCTATAGGGCGCAACGTGAATTCTACTAAACCCATTGGCGTTTTGTCCCTGTACGCGCTATTATTTTCAAATCAATTGCATATGATAGGTATTATGTTTCATCATGGATGCATGAAACGGGGGGGGGTCGTTTCTGATTAACTGATTGCCAACAACGGCATTCGTTATTACCACAACACACGCCGATCAGGGGGATGGGTATGAAAAGCATGCACGATCAAGCTGAAATTGACATCAGATTGTCCTTACCTGTGGTCCGCGGTATTCCAAAAATAATATTCCAATTATTTGATCGCCATCTGGTCCATCCTATGCCCATCTGGTCCAAGACATAACCCACCACAATATATGGATCGGGGTCCCGAAAACGATTCAATGCGATCGAGTGAAGCCCTAGGTTTCCCATTACTAGAAAAGTCCGTCCGGAGACATTTGAGTGTTACACCAGGTCTGGAACAGGGTTTACTGCACTCTCGATACTGCCTACTAGTCCCAGTATGCCTTTTAACGGCAACATACAGGTCCCTGACATTGAATAGGATATTAAAATCGAAAAAAAGGGAAAACGATCCAAAAACGTATATATACTTTTATATATATACATTTTTGGGCGTTAACCGTTGGCTCCCAATAACGTATATATACGTGAATGGCCCCGAAAGTGTTAAGGCCATTGCTGTAAATGTACTACCTTATATCGCAATGATGCTTGATTGCAACTATAGACCCTATCTTAACTCACTCAAATGACTGGAAATTGTGAGATTTCTAAAACCCTTAACTCATTCAACACCAGTCACGAGTATAGTCGGGTTAACTAGCCAACCGTTCAGTGCCAATCACGAGTATAGTCTGGTTTTAATCGTTATTTCTTTTACTAGCTATATCCATTCATTTTCATCCATCCAGCCTGATGTTATCATTGGGAATGGGTCTGAGCTTGCAATAGGGCAAATACCGCCGCCTACGCCTTCCGGCAGGTATTGCACTCTATTAGAAATTGTGTAGTTTCTTTTCAGGGCCGATCTGAGCCATGCGGGCGCGGTTTAAATACTCAGACGAGGCAGGCCTTTACAACAATGGCATGGTACACTAACCCCGCCCGCCCGTTCATGTGTAACGCTCAGTAATGTGGGATGGACCTCCACGAGCAGTATTTGGAATGGCAATCAGAAAATTGGATTATTTCTTTTGCATTACATCAGATACCAGGTAAGGATTCTATATATATAAAATCTTGCGTTGATCTGATATTTCTTTCTACCCCGATCACGGCTGTCTGTGAGTGTGTGTGTGGCTGTGTGCCGTTGAGTGGGAGGAGGTGGCTGGGGGAGCCTTGCGCTACGAGGCCCTTTTCATTCTTGCATGAGGAAGGATAATAACGATAATCTAGCGTTGATTTCAGGATGATTAGATAATCAGGCGAAAAATTACGTGTTTAGTGTATTCCACTAAAGGGCTATTATCGCGTCTTTTCCTGGGATTACTAAGAATCACCAAAACTATATTCATATTCAAAACAGTATAAAACGGAAATTTACAGAGGAAAAAACAATCCGTTTTGTACATGTTGACTAGAAGCAACTCACTGACAATCGACGGGTGTATTAGACCCATAGCTATAATATAAGATATATTTTAAGCACTCGCAAATCTCGCAGTCCCCCCATTGATTAAAGCGATGGCGTACTAGCGCCCTCTGGCGCATTAAGCGATGGCGCAGAATGAGTTAAACATGTTAGAAAATCATTTCTGAAAAGTGTGAACTATGTAGTACTGAATTCTGGAGTTTGAGAGTTTGTTTTTCACCATTTTTGTGTTCAGGACTTTTTGGGGTGGGCCTGAAATCATGGCTTGTGACACACTGGATCCACCTGTCCCCGAACACAATATCAGAAATGCAGGGGTGTAAAGTACTTGAGTACTGTTTTGGGGGATTTGTACTTTACTCTAGTATTATTAGGTTTGTATACATTTACTCATTACATTTCAGAGAAAAAAAACATAATTTTTACTCCTTACATTGTAAAGGGGCTCAATTAGCCCTAGAAACTAAGGGAATGTTATATATCAAGTTTCTGGTAACTTTGTTTTGTTTTTGATATATTTATATATATATATGTATAATTTGTGGATTTATGAATGGACTCTACTTTGATAGGTCATCCCTTTGGTCACAATGCACAGGCACACCTGCGTCGTGATGTCATTTCCTGTCATGTAATTACCTGCCAGGTGTATATAACTACCATCTTGACTGTATTACCATTGCTAGCCATATCACTGAAGAAGGACATAGTTCCGAAACATGTCTGTTTCCAATTCAGGCTGCCATTAAAACTATTGAACCTGAGAGTGCTGGTCCGGCTATCCTGCTTTTGTTATACTCCTTACATTTAAAATGCAGACCTACTGTACAAAGTACAAATCTTGCAGGTCCAACTATCTAGTATATTTGTTTCTCTGGCTGAACTAACGTTAATGTTATTAATCTTGCGACCGCACTTTATTTAAAAACAGCCAATCAAATCCCCATCAATGGAAAATGAACACGCCCATACCCATGCTGATTCGTCCTGGCAAGACTAGAAAGCGGGGATACAAACGATAGTACGAGTGATGAAGAGGACCAAAACGGAACATTCCATTGCCCCGGAATAAAAATAAATGTTTTACTTTTACTTTTTAGTACATAAGTACATTTAAAAGTAGAAACTTTTTTACTTTTACTAAGTGTGTTTTTAGCCAGATACTCTGACTTTTACTTGAGTAAGACTTTGAGACGGTACCCATACTTTCACTTAAGTATAATTTCTGGGTACTTTTTACACCCCTGCTAAAAAAATGTAACTTGCAAAACCAATTGGCACCATACACTGGGGGGTATAGTTAAATAAAAACACAGATGTGAGTCGTCTAACCTAGTTCGCTAGTTTAGTCGATTAGTTAAAGGGGAACTATCTTATAAATGGCTTTTTCCAGTGGTTTGCATTGTTTTCTAGCAATGTGGGGTTGTACCAACACTGACTAGATGTGAAATCTCTAGCTAGTCCCGTTTCTTCAGTTCAGCTCAGACAAGAACCTCCCCCACTGAACCAAGCCATTCAGAATTGACTCGGTCGCTGACGTAAGTAGGTGCTGCTGATATGCATATCTCAGCCCCCTCTGTGCAGTGGCGGCCGGCCTATAGGGGGCGCTGGGGCGCCGCCTCCCCTGATTGAGAGAGAGGAGAATAAGAACTTGTGTTTTTTATTTTAGATATTTTGAAGCCCTAAAAATAAACATGTTTAAAATGAATAATAATTACTATTAAAATGCACAATAACGTTAATATTGTATATAAATCATTGTTTTGTGCATGCTATTCTTTCTCCCCCCTCGTTTGTGACTGACGTCACTCTCAGAAATCTACCTACCTCCAAACTTGGGCGCTTGGCTTAACGCACACTGACTCGGCGTCACTGCGCACAAGCGGCCAATGTAAATGAATCAAGGAAATAAATGTAGCCTATCAAGGGTCATAAATATGATGTCTGGGGGCGCGGCTTTCTAGCGCTCAAACAAAGCAAGCAGTCACGCACTCTGTGCGCCACTGTTGTCACTCGTCACCACCAGTCCTCAAACAGAAAAGACTTGCCTTGAGGAGTATTTTCATTTTCGATTTCTAGCTAGCTACCATGGATAATTCTGTTAAATCCATCAAAGCAACACCATTTGAAAGACGGACACTGCAAGAAAAACTCAGATTGAAAGAGCTTCTGTCATTTTCTAGCTGATTCTGTAAGAAGTGTTGTCTAACAAGGAGCTATATGGCTAGCTGGATGCAGTCATGTAAATGCCGTATTTTCTGTTACTGGAGTAAAGGACATGAAACACTTTATTTTATTTTTTTAAAGTGGATTAAGGCTTGTGGACAGCTCTCGCCCCTTCAACTCTTCTGATGGTAAGTGAGTCATATGTTTAATTTGAAAGCCAGCCTTGGCTCTTTTAACAATATGCAAAATATGCTGTACACTGAAGTTGTTCTTGGTATATACTGTAGGTCTGATCCTTTGCAATCTTCTAAATTGTGTAGTTTTTGCCTGCTTGGGATTCCACGAGGTACTTAATGCTGTGTGTGAGAGAGATATAGAGGAGGGGGATACTTTTTTTTTTTCTTTTTTTTTATGCCACAGGGGGCATAACTGTTGACAAAGTTAGCTATGGGGCGACAATAACTTATCATGACGACAAGGTCCTCTCACTTCAGCCTTTAATCTGCGTAGTTTATTATCACGTTGGTACACAGTACATGAGACCTCTCTGTGAGAGGTAGGTGGGAAGAGACAGAGAGGGAGGGAACAATCCCTTAAATACCCTCTTACTGTCATAGTCACAGCACGAGCGTACTTCACTCCCCCCCTTTTTCCCCTCACATTCACCACACACTCCTCTTCATCCTCCTTTCCATCCACCACGCACTCCTCCTCATCCTCCCTTCCTCCACGGAAGCCTCACACCCTTATATGGCCAGCATCCCTTCACTTCCTGTCACTCAGCCCAGCTGCACCTCATCCCTCACAGCTGTATCCCATCCGCCTACTTCTACCGGACGACGCTGACCAGAAGTCGTCGTGGTGTTAAACATCACTACCTAGGTACGACGTCTCGGCCTGAAGCCCTGCTAACCTGCTCTTGTGATTATTCCTTGCTCTAATCTGTTTCTCTTGTGCCCAGGACCCCCGTTCCAGTGCACCTTCCTGCCTGGACATCTCGTACTGCACAAGGAGTGCTCTTGCTCTCTCTCCAGACACAGACCTGTGTCTTCTGCCCACAGCTGCACTGGGAGTGCACCTGTCCTCAACCCCCAAGAACATTCTAACCCCTATCTGTTGCACATGCCTGTTGTAATACTTGTCTGCTTGGGAAATACCATTAAAACCCCTTGAAACGGGGGCTAGGCGAGCAATGGAGTAACACGCTTTTTGTTCTCGCTCCCGTCGAACCTCTACTTTTTGTTATTTTATCTTAATTTAATAAGCTTACGGATCTACAAAACTTAGTGAATCTTACTCAGGGTACATTTGTTCAAACCGTTGGTAATTTTTTACACGGACAGATGGCATCAAGCCTACGCAAACACAGATTCGTCCCGATTACAAGTAGGCCTGAAAAAGCCTCGAATTCCATTTCTGGGCCACCACCGTCAAAGATGTCCGGCGTGGATACCACAGCCCTAAAGGCGGAGATTCTCCTCGCGCTGAAATCCGAACTCGCAGAGATAATACAATCGGAATTGAAAGGTGCACTTTCCAAAGAGTTCGACCTTATCAGAAATTATTTGAAAGCGATGAAGGAGGAAATGCGAAGCTGTGTAGCGGCACTGCGTGTTGACCAGTGCATGTGAGCGGATCGGAGCGTGAGCGGCGCGGGGAGCGGAGCGGGCGGTTTTGACGTGAGCGAGGAGTGGGTTTTAAAATTGGTCGGCGCGACGTCCGGAGCGAGAGTTCTCCTCCGCTCCAATCCACTCCGGGCCGCTCACACAGTGGTTTAACACTGATGTAATAATATACATGTAGTACAATGCCAAAGCAACAGATGGCGATGTACAAACATGAAGGCCATTTTCAACCAATGAGAATTGAGAAGGGTGAACCTGTGATATCCTGTTCAGGCTTTGTCACTCACAGGATGTTAGAAACGTTTTGACACCATTGTTGTTGTCGTTAGCTTACATGCTAACGTTAATGGCAGCGACCATAGCATTGTGGCTAGGCTAGCTATAATCGCTTAATAGAGCTAGTGAATGGATAAACAACGTTATTTAACATTGCAGAATGGGTACAATTACAATGCGGCTCAATACAAACAATTGTTAAGGGGCCCAGGGGGTGTAGACTGTTGTAGTTTGAGCTAATTTACACCATGCTCCAAAAAAAATTTAAAATCTGCCGAGCGATGTGCCGCGGGGAGCGGGGAGCGCTCAATTCAAGGTGAGCGGTGAGCGAGCGGAGAGCGACTTGGGGGCGGGGTCAACATGAGCGATTAGCGGAGCGGACCAAGCTTTAAAGAGCGAAGAGCGGATTTCTCGACACTGAAGGGCATATGCCCAGGTACACACCCATTTGTAGACGCATGGACACACGCACACTCCCACACCTCTTCCAATTTATTTTATTCTATATCACCTAATCAGGCACCCTTTTTTGTGTTTAACAGGGCATGTTGGTTGCCCTTGCTGGGGGGTAAGATGTTCTGCCTTATTTCAGGGCCTGCTTGATGTGAGGTTGTTAATGTTAATATATTATTGTTATGCTTATCGTTTACCGCTGCCACCTATATTACCCTACCTGGTTGGGTGTATCCCACTGGACAGCTGAAGACCTTATATAATACCAAGATCTGAGTAAGGACTTTTTACTCTTACTTTTCTTTTCTTTCTCTTTATTATTTTCTTTTACCTAAGGGGCTCGACGGGGGCCTGAGCGGCTGGCTCCATAGGTAGAACACCTCCAACACAAGCACATTATGTGTGAATTAGTTTCTGAAGGGTATTTTGGGCACCTTGTTTTTTATAGGGGGGGGGGGGGGGGTTACCGGACTTGTACATTCAACATGCTTAACTGATCAGACGTCTGTTTTGCTTTTCACCTGCAGTTGTGCTGAGCTCTCTCTAGGTTCCAGATGCATGGCCTCTCTCATCTACTATGATCGACACGGGTGATACCATGGGGCTGGAAGGGTGCTCTGTCAATTTCGTGAGTTGGAATGTTAAATCACTCAACCACCCAGTAAAGCGTAAGAAGGTACTTACACATTTAAAACAACTCAATGCAGACATAGCGTTTTTACAGGAGACGCATTTAAAAACTGCGGACCATGCTCGACTGGGGGGAGGGTGGGTGGGACAGATGTATCACTCCAACTTCCACACAAAGGCCAGAGGAGCAGCCATTTTGATAGATAAAAACACGCCATTTACTATGTCAAGTGTAGAGGCCGACCCTGCAGGGCGCTATATTATAGTGGTGGGGAAACTGCATTCATTTCCGGTCATTTTGGCTAATATCTACGCACCAAACTGGGACAACCCTTCGTTCTTCACCAGCCTTTTTTCTCGCCTACCGGATATGACCTCGCACCATCTCATCCTTGGCGGCGACATGAATTGTGCACTCTCCCCGGTGCTGGACCGTAGGCCCAGGAAGGCCCCCCAGTCCAGATCGGCCCGCGCAATCCGGCGCTTTCTTAAATCATATGGGGTAGCTGACGTGTGGCGGTTTCGTAATCCTACATCCAGAGGATACTCCTTTTTCTCCCCGGTCCATAATACCTTCTCGCGAATAGACAACTTCCTCCTGGATAAGAGACTCCTTCCCCTCGTAACCAAATGCAAATACGGAGCAATAGTTATCTCAGACCATGGTCCCTTAGTTATGAAAATGAGTATCCCGAATACACGGCTCGGCCACTGCCAGTGGAGACTCAACCCGCTGCTCCTGTCAGAGGAAGCCTTCACAAGCTTCATCACCTCGGAAATTACATTATTTCTCGACATTAATAAGACTCCGGGAATGTCTTCTTTAACCATTTGGGAATCACTGAAGGCGTACTTAAGGGGACAGGTGATTTCATATTGCGCCAACCAAAAGAAGATAAACACGGCACGCCTTAAGCAACTGACGGACGAGATTTTGGAGCTAGATAGACTACATAGCCACTCGCCATCAACCGACGCGTTGAAAAAAGGTATATCATGCAAACTGAGTTTGACCTCCTGTCAACGCGACAGGCTGAGTACCTCATTACTAAAACGCGACAGGGGTACTATGAACATGGGGAGAAGGCCGGACGGATACTTGCCCATCAGCCGCGACAAAGAACTGCCAACCAGTCCATCCCCACTATCAATGACGAGCGGGGCTCAAAAGCCACTGACAACCTTAAAATTAATAAAAGCTGGACTTCCGGTTTAGCATCAGCATGTAGTGGTCGCATTGGTCAGAGCTCCTCTCCTGTTATTTTTATTTTTGCTTAAAAAAACACTTTTTATACCACCAATGTGTTTAAACCTTGACGTATATATCAACTAAGATCTTCAACTAACTATATCGACAGAAAGAATTAAGATGACAACAACAAGGAAAGAAACAGAAAGAAAACGCGGAGCCAAACTAACTACAGAAGATCCGCCTGTGGATACGAGCTCCGTGCGAGATAGAGCAAGAGAAATCGAGATAAAAACAGCTGAGATTGCCACCTCTTCCACCGTCCCCGCCACCTCAACCGATATTGATTCTCTTGCCCGTTCCATAGATTCTCTTGCTAAGCTAATAGTCACAACATCAAATACCCTATCTGAAAAGATTGACGCTATCAAAGCTTCTTTCGATACCAAAATCGAAGATTTAAGGGCAGCGGCTGGTGAACATATCGAATGCACTATTGTAGTGGAAGCCACCTTGGTCGAACACACACTGAGATTCGTTAGGGGCGATGGAGCTTTACATGACTGCATCGTGAATCTAACGGAGAAGATAGAAGATGTCAACGAGAAGCTAGCGGATAAAATAGATGACAACAACGAGAAGCTAACGGCTAAGATATTCGAAATCGAACATCATTCCTGTAGATTTAATATCCGTATAGTGGGACTGGATGAATCAGTGAACTGCACACACGACTCGTTCGCGACAGTTTTAGCTCAAATTCTAGGACCAGATATCCTCTCTACACCACCTATAGTGGATCAGCGCTACAGAATTGGCACCCGAGACGACAACAACAATAAACCGAGGGTGATTATTGCTAGCCTACGTCAAGTTGGAATAAGAGATACGATTATCCGGGCGGCACGAAAGAAGAGGGGTATTCTGCAACACAACGGGAAACCAGTGTTTTTCTACAAGAATTACTGCTGCGAGGCTGTATCTCTACGAGCCTGTTACAAATCAGTGATGTCTCATCTTTTTGAGAAAAAATTCAAACCCACACTACGCTACCCTGCGAAACTTTCCATCATGGATAAAAATGGAAAGAGGGTCCAGCTCTCCTCGCCTGAAGACGCCGAGGATTACATGATGGACCCACTACGCGGAGGAGGCTAGGTCTTATTCTTCTTTTTTTATTTATTTTTTTATTACTTTGTTATAACTTAAACACCAAAAACGGCGTCTAATAAATTTTGATAACCTTGATGTAGAAATAGGTTAATATGTGACGCTAGATACTGTATTTTTGTAAAGGTTCGCTGTTTGGGCCCGCTAGATTTATGGGTTTTATGTTGTTGACATATTGGAATACTCTGGACTTTTTCAACGCTCTGTGTCATATTGGAATATTCTGGAATAATAACGCTCTGTGGCATACAGAATGCCTTGGAACATAAACAACAATCTGTGACCATACACAAGGATCATATCCGGAAGAACAACAGCCTTTACAGCGGAATACTGCCCACCCCTGTTTGGGGGATGAACTGCATACAAGTATTTAAAACCTTCCTTTTCATCTAGGTGTTTAAGCTTGGCAAAGTTATTTTAAGATTTAAGCAAATGTTCTCTACTCTTTGAGGTTTCTCTAATTTAGTTCAATACATCTCTTTTATTCTTCGGTGTGTTTTAAATTATACATGTTCGTATAAGGTTTAAGTGAATATACTATGATATTTGAGGCATATTTTTATGTTTTTTACACATCTCCTTTTTTTTTATTTTAACAGAGAGTGGCTATGCCACGGTTGACATTCTACTAAGGTAGAATTAAGAGTTTTAGATCATATGGCAATTTTGAATAGGAAAGTTAAGGATAAATGGCTCATTCTGGGCTGACTGGTCGTGTAAGGGAGGGAGGGAGGGAAAGGGGAATAGGGGATTATATGTATGGGTTTTTTATATGTTTGTTATCATTCTCAAGCTCGGCTCTCAACAGGACCTCAATAATTGGATATATATCTATTGTGAATTGGTACTCCAGACGAATTGCACACAAGAATACAGCAACATGTTTAGATTATGGCTAGTTTGAATATAATGATTTGGAATACTGGGGGACTAAACAAACAGCATAAACGTAAAAGCGTGCTTACACTGATGAAAAGCAAACAGGTGGATGTGGCTCTTTTAAGCGAAACGCACTTTTTAGTGGCTGACTATGTAAAGCTGGCGGAAAAAATATATCATAACTGTAACTGAGGGGTACAATTCCCTGACTGTATTGAATAAGTATGGTATCATTAAACCACTACTGACTTATGTACATTACTACTGGCCATACAGTACACAGGTATATGAGATGAACACATCCACAATAACACGGCTTCACAACAAATACTTGTTTAGAAGAATATTTATTAGCAGCACGAAGATTATCTTACATTACTTTACTTATCAAGATTGAGAGTTGCGCTTGTAAGGCGAAGAATGTGCATGAATAGGTCAAGAGCGTAAGTCCATGAGCATATTACGCAGGAGATAATTAATACCACCTGTATCATAAGAATTATATATATGGTACACTAGTAGGGCAGCTGGAGATACTAATAGGGTCCCTCCGGTTGTAGGCCAGCAGGGGAGAGGATTTGTCGGTAGCGAAAGTCTGGGTCAACGAGGAATAAGGAGACTCCAGGTACAGGAGACCGTGCAATAATCTCTTGATCCGCAGACGAACAACAGCTATTCTCCGGTATGCAGTGCCGCATGGAGGAAAGCTAGCCAGCCTCAGGCGTCCTAGAGGCGGGCTCGACGTTGCTCCTCACAGGGTAAATCCCACACAATTGTGGGTGTAGACGATTCTCCGCTCCATCAGCTACAAGACCAAAGCAAATATAATCCAGCCGAAAAGGGCTCTGTAGTCGCCGGTGTAGGTTATCCAGTGTACATATCCACACGGTTCTCGTCTAGGGCTCCTCGGATGACGGCACCAGGTTAAGCCGCCCAGCCTGGATAAGCACACTAGCTCGGTACGAGGAAGCGTTGGTAATGCTGGTCACTGTAGAACGGTAGCCGCACGATACACTATACATAATAGACTATTACTTAAATAATAGAATAGGTCGAACTCGACGATACAGCGTTAAACTCTGACACTTCAGCTATCAATTCGCACGCGGTCTCAGGGCTCTATTTTGGGGCAAAACGGGCCCACTTCACAGCACGTTGTATCGTGGTGTGAGGCTTCAACTTATTGGTTAACATACTGCTGTATTCACCTGCGCCGTATTTATACGTTAGGTGAACAATCTAGTACCAGCCTTATTTCTGTCTCGTATTCTTGCGCAGAGCCGGTCATGTCCAGGCATGTCTTTGGCGGTGACTTTGAACTAGACATTGGGGGTATGGCCGTGGCGCCTAGGGGATCGCTGTCCAATAGAAGAACGAATATTATGGTCTGGCCTGTACTAGGTAAAGGGATATTCCGTGTATATGTACAAAGAATATACAAGGGATATCAGACGATATACAAATACTATACAATATATCTCAAGTAATAAATATATATATTCGGTTTAATCTGATCCTTCGTAACAGCCGCCTCCTAATTAGTCCGCACCTAATTAGATAAGCAGAGACAGATTAACCGCACTGTCCACTACTCAATGTCCGTTGTGAGGGTAGGGCAGTTCACAAAGTCAGGGGGTCATGGTCGTCATCAAGAGAGTCGGGGAGCCTTGGCAACTCTATCAGCCTCGCCACGGGTCGGGTGTATGTCCGCCCTTGGACGAGCACTTCTGCCGCTCTGACCTTTCCGTCGGCACCAGTGATCACTTTGCTTACGCGGCCGGCCGGCCACATAGCTCGGGGTAGTGACTGGTCGATAATCATGACGACTGTACCTTCCGTCAAATTGTCTCTTTCTTTCACCCATTTCTGGCGGGTCTGTAGAGACGGTAGATAGTGGAGGAGGAAACTGTTCCAAAACTTGTCAGCCAATACTTGACTGTACCTCCACATTCTTCGGCCGTTCGCTTCTTCAGGTCTGTACACTGTCTGCGGGAGCGCGGGGTCCAGCCGCCCCATCAAGAGAGTGTTGGGGGTGACTGGGTCGACATCTGCTACATCACTTGAGACGTAACCGAGGGGCTTTGAGTTCAATACTCCCTCGATCTTCCGCCACGGTCTGGGCCCCAAGCACGGCGTACAGGGCTGTCTTTATTGAACGTACTTCTCGTTCCCAAGTTCCACCGAAGTGAGGTGCATTCGGGGGGTTAAACTGGAAATCAATCTGAGAGGGAGCGAGGTGGGTCTTAAGTTCTGGGCCCATAGCTTGGAAGCTCTCTCTCAGCTCTCTTTCTCCGCCTTTGAAGTTTGTCCCGTGATCAGACAATGTGAATCTCCGGAAGGCCATAAGGAATGAGTCTGTACTCATGGTTGGAAGGAGTTCTATGTGTATCGCTCGGGTGGTCATGCATTTGAATACAATACCCCACCGCTTCTCCGTCCCTCTTCCTTTCTTTACATACAGCGGGCCGAAACAGTCCATACCGGTGGAGTGAAAGGGCTTGTCACCGAGTCGAAGGCGACAGGGGGGTAGGTCAGCCATCCGGGGTATACTGGGCTGTGCTCGCCACTTGCGACAGTCTAGACAAGTCCGCTGGAAGCGTCGTACTGCTTCTCTTCCTTGCAGTATCCAATAGCGACGTCTGATCTCCGCGAAGACTCTCTCTGCCCCGGCGTGGTGCACGTCCTCGTCGTATTTCTTTATGATGAGCTCTGTGACCTTGTGTCGGCTGTTTAAGACGGGTACTGGGTACGGGTACTTGACGTCATCCGTTAAGTCTGGGGCTCTCCTCAGACGACCACCCACTCTGATGAGATTATGGGCGTCGCTCTCAGGGGCTAAGTGGAGCAGTCTGCTGTCTGACGGGACTGGCTTTGATCCCTGCAGACAGTCTAGCTCGTCGGGGAACAAGTCTCTTTGGGCTCGCTGTAGCAGAAGGAGTTCTACTTCTTCGTAGTTAGCTGCAGTAATGTCAGTAGTGGACGGAACCTCTGGGTGGTGCCACAGGAATGTCTTTAACTGCGCACTCTCAAGGGTGGGGCAGTCGTCTATGTTGGGATCTGTGGGGACGAGTGTGTGTGTCAACCCACAGAACATAGATTTCTTCTTCTCTGCCTCCTCTTCACTAGCCTCCCGTGGGGTGGGTGTAGGCCACTCTTCTTCCGGGAGCTTGAGGAACTCGGGACCGTCACTATAGAGATTGTGACGGGTGAGGTCATCCAGGGACATTCCCCGTGTGATGACGTCAGCTGGGTTCTGTTTTGTGTCCACATACCTCCAGCATGCTGCTTCTGTTAACTCTTGGATCTCTGTGATTCTGACTCCCACGAAGACCTTGTATCTAAACGAATCGGACTGGATCCATGGAAGTACGGTCATGGAGTCTGACCACAGGATTGTTCTTTGCACCGGGATGGTGAGTTCACGTTGGATTAACGTGGCGAGTTGCGCTCCTGCTAGGGCTGCGCAGAGCTCTAGACGCGGGATAGATTGTTGCTTGCGGGGGGCTATTCTTGAGCGAGCCAGGATGAAGGCAGTATGTATTTCTCCTCCCTCCTCTCGGGCCCGCAAGTAGGCCACCGAACCGTATGCTACTTCGGAGGCGTCGCTGAAGACGTGCAGGTCCATCTGACACGTCTCCGGCCTCACTGTGGGTGGGAAGTAGCTGCGGCGTATGTTGACACCTGGGAGCGAGCTGAGTTCTGTCTCCCACTCTCTCCATGTGGAGGCAAGGTGTTCGGGTATGGGATCGTCCCAGCCCTGGTCCTTGTCCCATAGCGCTCGCACAATCATCTTTGCCCTGGTGGTGTAAGGTAGAATACATCCCAACGGGTCATATTGTCTGGCGAGTGTTCTGTATACACTCCGTCTTGTGGTCGGTAGTGAAGTCGACCTTCCCTGCTCCTTGGTCAGGGGTGTGTGTTTATAATGGAGCGAGTCTGTTTTGAAGCGCCAGACTAGTCCTAATGTCATTTCTTGGGCTTCTCCTGGGATGGTCGCCATCCAGGTCTCGCTGCTTGCTGCCTTGTCCTCTGGGGAGAGGCTGCGCAATACTTGAGGGTCGCTGCTGGCCCACTGCCGGAGATCAAAGCCGCCTTTGATCAGGGAGGCGCGGAGCTTGAGTAGGAGGGCCTCGGCTTCTTCTGGCGTCGAGACGCTTTGCAGACAGTTGTCCACGTAGAAACTATTTCCTACACTTTGTCGGACCTCTTCATCAGCTGCTGGGTCCTCTGCGACGTGTTTTTGCAGTGCAAACGTAGCACAGCATGGGCTGCATGTTGGTCCGAAAGGGAGGACTTCCCATTGATAGATGGATGGTTGCTCATCCCCGATCCTCTCTCTCCATAAGAACCGCAGCAGGGGCTTGTCCTCTTCCACTAGTCGCACCTGCAGGAACATCCCTTTGATGTCGCCGCTGATGGCCACCTTGTTCTGGCGGAAACGTAGCAACACGCCCAGTAGAGAGGGGCCGAGTGTTGGGCCGGGCAAGAGCTCTTTATTCAGATTTTGTGATCCGATCTGGTAGCTGCAGTTAAACACAATACGATCCTTGCCGTTGTGGTGGACTTTGTGGTGCGGCACGTACCATGATTCGGTCGTCTGATCGGCCTCTTTAATGTCAATTCTCTTTATGTGTCCCGCTGTGATTAGCTTGTCAATCTCAGCGCGGTACACAGTAGCTTGAGCGGGGTCTCTGGCTAGGCGCCACTCTGTGTTCAATAGATAACGCTCCGTCGCTTCTTTTGGGGCGTGGAAGGTAGGCATACCCTCTCGCCTCAGGAGTGGAGTTGCGTATCTCATCACTCCGTTGACTTTGACTCTCTTTGTCCCCTGCTCGAGGAGGGCTATGGCATAAATGTCTTCCTTGGAACGAATGTGTTTATTTTCGTTCTTAAAGGGTATTGTCTCTAGTGTCCATAGCCTCTCGACGTGCTGTAGGAGGGTGGTGTCTTCTTCTGTCACTCTGGAGTGGAGGCAGCGAGTGGCTGCTGTTCGGTTGGGAGACCTGGAGAGGGGGCCTTGTAGTGTCCATCCTAGGCGGGTCTCGACTGCTGCTGGACAGCCTCTGGGCCCAGTGTGGACCCGGTCCATCGGGACGATGAGGTGTGCATGGTCGGATCCTATCAGCAGCGTCTATGAGCGGTATAGGTAGTTGACGCAGGTGCACGTATTTGTCCATCAGCTTGGCGATGGGGTAGGTGTACTGCGATAGGCCTATGTCTTGGCTGGTGAAAGCGTTAGTGATCCTATACCGTCTCTCTGGCTGCCCGCTTGCTGCGATAGTGAAGGAGACGTTCTCGCCCTTGATCGTCTTCAGGTCTCTTCTTATAGTCCGAATCGTCATCGTGTCTTCGCTCCCCCGCAGCCCCAGCTGGGCCGCAGCGGACGCGAGGAGAAGGGTCTTCTCTGACCCGTCGTCAAGGACGGCGTAGGTGTCCATGACCTTGTCCTCGTAACTCAGTGTTACGCGGACCACCTTCAAGAGCACCCGGGCGCCCCCGCTGCTGGCGGGGTCAATGTACATAACACTTGCCTTTGTGCTGCTTGAGGGTGCAGGCTTTCTTCTGTTACTGTCATGTAAAACGTCCAAGTGGGCTCCGTCACACCGACTACACCTCTTCTTTAAGCGGCACTCGGCTGCCATGTGACTGCGCGCACATCGGTAACAGCGGCGGTTGGACTTTATCCATTGACTCACCTCGTCGGCGGTCATCTTCTTGAACGTGTCACAGTGTGACAGCCAGTGTTCCTTTTCGCAGTACTGGCATACAATCTTCCACTTCTCTTTCGTCGAGGGGGTACTGTGGTTCTTGTTGCGCGGTACTGACTCGGCTTGGTGCATGACGGTCACCAGCCTGCGGCCATCGTTTGATCTCCTAGGTCCCTCTCTGGAGCTTGGTGCGCTCCGCACGAATGTATCCAATCGTAGGCTGCTGACTTCTCTCGCCAGGAAGTCGGCTAGGTCTAGGAGGGATGGCTCGGGACCGTTAGGATCACGGTGGTCCTTTTGCCGCCTGAAGCGCTCTTGTCGGGCGGGAAGCTTCTCTAATATTCTATCAACATTAGAGTTTGCGTACAGTTCGTGCATACCCTTTTCCTTTTGTGCCCCCAGCATCCCTACCAGGGATTGTACCTTGATAGAGAGGTCATCTAGTGAGCGATTGTCTGTGGCTGGGGGTAGACGGTCAATATTCCTTATCTCTTGTATTACGTAGTCCCATATGCGTCCATAACGTTGGTCGAGGGCTACTAGAGCCGCGGTGTATGGGGTAGTAGAGTTGGAATATGCCAGCGCTATATTGTGCGCTCTGGGCACCTTCAGGTGCTTGAGTAGGATAGCATACTTGTACGTTTCATCTGGTACATCGGACATCATTGTCTCTAAGCACATTCGTAGCTCTGTGTACTGTGCTCGGTTCTCGTGTGTGAAGTCCGGGAACGTCGGTGTGCCAAGGTACGGTGCCATGGATGGCTGGCACATCGGTGAGCGTTGGGGGAGAGGCCTCCTAGGCGAGTCTCCTCTTACGTGTCGTGGTGGGCTGGTACCTGTCGGGTACCAAGGCCCGTGTACCCAGGTGCTGTTCCTCGGGGCTGGTCGTGCGTCAAGCTCACCCGTGAATTGAGTCGGGGGTCTGTAGCGCAGAGCCGCGGGGGTAAAGTCTGGGCTGTACTGGACCTCCTGGTCCTGTGGAGTATGATGCTGCTGTTGGGCTTGACTTTCCTCCTCTCCCTCTTCTTCTTCCTCTGCCAGGTCGTCTAGATCCTGTAATCGTCTATTTAGTCTCTCAGCGGCGTAGGCCGGTTCTTCCCTGTTGCTGGGTCTTGCATGGACCGGTCGGGGAGGGGGTTCGGAGAGGTGTATAGGCTCTTTCGGTTGGCCGGGCTCAGGGTCGCTTGATCGGGTAGGGGAGGGTGCCCTAGACCCTTGTCTTGACGAGGCCCTGGAGCTCCGTGCGGAGGGAGGGGGGGTTGCCCTGGCAATCAGTTGCTCCATTATCTGCGCTTGTAATCGGTCGCGCTCGGCTTCGCGCTTGATGTGAGCGAGGTCGCGCTCTGCTTCGCGCTGGGCTTGGGCTGCGTCGCGCTGTGCATTGGCGGCTCCGCGCTGTCCGTCTGGAGGCGTCTAGTCTCTAGGCGTATGCGGTCGTCGTCACTCCTTTGCTGCGCCTGGAAGCGCTCTCGCTCGATCGCAGAGTGTTCGCGTTCACTAAGGGCTTGCGCTTGGAGTTGCGCGTGGAAGCGTTCTCTTTGGTCTGCAGATTGTTCGCGCTCACTTACTTGTTGAGCCTGCAGGCGGTCTCTTTCCATGGAGTGTTCGCGCTCACTTTGGTGTTGCGCGCGGAGGCGCTCTTGTTCCATGGAAGAATGTTCGCGCTCGCTAAGCGTCTGTGCTTGGAGTCGATCGCGTTGGGTGGAGGCTGCCAGGGTGGCGATAAAGGCCTGCGCCAGCATCTTGTCCGCCTCGCTGGGGGAAGACACTGATGGAGGTGATCGGCTTCTGGCAGTGCTCGTTGGAGATCCGTTCTCCTGTCGCGCTCCGAGGAGGTCCATCTCCTGGGTGCGCGTCTCTTCTGGTGGTGGGTCGGGCTCCGTCCCTGGAGGGCTTTCTTTATCCTGGAGCTCTCCGGGGACTGCCTCGTCGACGTTGGCGGGGGGTAAAGTCATGTCGGGTCCCTCCTGGTCCCCCCCGTGAGCTTGGTCAGTTACGTTAGAACCCACTAGGGTCTCTACTGGCAGGGTCGCCTGTTCGGTAGGGTTTGACATACTTTTACTATCCGCTTTTTCCGCGTTTAACGTCTGTATAAAGCTAGGTAGTAGACTGGCAGCGTAGTCCTCTAGGTAACGAGGTGGCTGCCGTCTGCGCTCCGGGCGATCTAGCTTAGGAGAACCGTTTGTGGAGTGTTCATCATTGGCCATGTTAATATTAATATTATATTAATATTACGCTAATTACCCTCCGGCTCGAAGGACCAATTGTAACTGAGGGGTACAATTCCCTGACTGTATTGAATAAGTATGGTATCATTAAACCACTACTGACTTATGTACATTACTACTGGCCATACAGTACACAGGTATATGAGATGAACACATCCACAATAACACGGCTTCACAACAAATACTTGTTTAGAAGAATATTTATTAGCAGCACGAAGATTATCTTACATTACTTTACTTATCAAGATTGAGAGTTGCGCTTGTAAGGCGAAGAATGTACATGAATAGGTCAAGAGCGTAAGTCCATGAGCATATTACGCAGGAGATAATTAATACCACCTGTATCATAAGAATTATATATATGGTACACTAGTAGGGCAGCTGGAGATACTAATAGGGTCCCTCCGGTTGTAGGCCAGCAGGGGAGAGGATTTGTCGGTAGCGAAAGTCTGGGTCAACGAGGAATAAGGAGACTCCAGGTACAGGAGACAGTGCAATAATCTCTTGATCCGCAGACGAACAACAGCTATTCTCCGGTATGCAGTGCCGCATGGAGGAAAGCTAGCCAGCCTCAGGCGTCCTAGAGGCGGGCTCGACGTTGCTCCTCACAGGGTAAATCCCACACAATTGTGGGTGTAGACGATTCTCCGCTCCATCAGCTACAGGACCAAAGCAAATATAATCCAGCCGAAAAGGGCTCTGTAGTCGCCGGTGTAGGTTATCCAGTGCACATATCCACACGGTTCTCGTCTAGGGCTCCTCGGATGACGGCACCAGGTTAAGCCGCCCAGCCTGGATAAGCACACTAGCTAGGTACGAGGAAGCGTTGGTAATGCTGGTCACTGTAGAACGGTAGCCGCACGATACACTATACATAATAGACTATTACTTAAATAATAGAATAGGTCGAACTCGACGATACAGCGTTAAACTCTGACACTTCAGCTATCAATTCGCACGCGGTCTCAAGGCTCTATTTTGGGGCAAAACGGGCCCACTTCACAGCACGTTGTATCGTGGTGTGAGGCTTCAACTTATTGGTTAACATACTGCTGTATTCACCTGCGCCGTATTTATACGTTAGGTGAACAATCTAGTACCAGCCTTATTTCTGTCTCGTATTCTTGCGCAGAGCCGGTCATGTCCAGGCATGTCTTTGGCGGTGACTTTGAACTAGACATTGGGGGTATGGCCGTGGCGCCTAGGGGATCGCTGTCCAATAGGAGAACGAAATATTATGGTCTGTACTAGGTAAAGGGATATTCCGTGTATATGTACAAAGAATATACAAGGGATATCAGACGATATACAAATACTATACAATATATCTCAAGTAATAAATATATATATTCGGTTTAATCTGATCCTTCATAACACTAGGGATGCCCCGATCACGTTTTTTGCCACCGATACCGATCACCGATCGTCTATGACCCATATCGGCCGATACACTGCCGATACCGATCGTTTTTGGTTAAATTTTTTTTATTATAATTTAAATACATAATTTCTTTTTTATAAAATATATATATTATATAATTATACTTGTAGTTGTATTATCTGCGAGACATCGCCACCACGCAACAAGTCAAAATGCTCGCTATCTGCAAACAGCTCCACTGTCTCTGTGTATAATCTGACTAACAGGGTCTGAAACGTATAAGATGTTCGCAGTGTTGTTATGAAGCATGATAGCTAATTAGCCAACAGCTGCAAAAACGAATAATGTCAATTATGTTATAAGACATTGATATCAGTAGCTATCTGTAGCTACTGCTAGCCGGCTAGATACCGTTAGACAATGCATCATGTATTAAACTAAAGTGAACTATTTAGTTTACTGGGTCATTTTGTTTAAACAGTGAGCTAACGTGAGCTAATGTTAGCTACCTAGCTAACGGAGCTGCTCATGCAGACTATTGCCGGAGCTTGTTGATATCAGGAGCTATCAGTAGCTAGCCAGCTAGATACCGTTAGACAATGCATCATGTATTAAACTAAAGTGAACTATTTAGTTTACTGGGTCATTCCGTTTAAACAGTGAGCTAACGTGAGCTAACGTTAGCTACCTAGCTAACGGAGCTGCTCATGCAGACAATTGGCGGAGCTTGTTGACATGAGGAGTCTGGGAGGGGGAGGAGGGGGAGGAGCAGTGCGCTGCAGCAGCAGCTGTGTGCCTGAGAGAGAAGTCAGCGAGTGAGAACTCCGCTGAGAATTGGATCATGTTTTCCGCGCGTCTTCGATCGGTTTTCACGATCGGCGAAAATAAAGCATTATCGGAATTCACCGATCTCATATTTATACTGATTATCGGCCGATACCGATCGCTGACCGATCGATCGGGGCATCCCTACTAGATACTGCATTAAAATCCTGGCTGTGGTCCTGGCCAATAAGAGAGACGAGGCATTCCAGGCAAAACATTTAGAGGACAACAGTTTGATTTGGAGCAATTGGGTGGCCAATGAAAACAGCCCCATGTTTCACTACTGGACCAATGTCCTTGAAGCAATCAAGAAGGATCTTATCTTCATCAGATACTTTCGGAAGGCCAACTTCATCATGATGATCAGTGCACTTGAGCAGCTCATTCCTCTTTACTTTGCACTTGATCATACACACTATGCCAGATGGACATCAGTGTTTCTTCAGGATCTCAAAGAGCTAAAATGGAGACACCCAGAGTTGTTCAAGGAATTTCTATCAGGCTCTTTCGCAGTAAACACCAGAGGTAACCGATTTTCGAAGATTGCATGTGATCAAAAGCAGGAGCATAATATAAAGGTCATCAAGTCTGACACTGGATACGTCGATATCATCAATCGGGAAGATCAGGAATCTTCAGGAAACTCGAACTTGCCCTACCTGAAATCCAGCGCTACCTAGCTGAGGTTGAAGGTCAAGATTTAGCACACGGACACAAAGAAATGCTGGACTCCTTCAAGGAAACGTTTTCAAGCCACACTCTCAAGGTGTCTCAGGGGATCCTTACCAACCCCTTCAACCAAGCTCAGTTCATGAGGTTGAACTCATCCATTCCCTTCCCAGATGTGGTAACTAAAGATGCCAGCCTTGTTTTTACAGTTGGCAAAACACAGCATGACCAGTTTGTGCAGGAGCGATTTGTATATGCTCAGAAGGATGTTAGTGCGAAAATCTCCCAAAATGCCCTGAAACTCCCAAGTTCAGATGCAAAAGTCCAGGGCCCTCATTTAGCAATGGTGCGTACGCACAGATATGTGCGTAACCGTGTGTACGATAATTTCTAAGCAAAGTGTGGGACTTATCAATTTGAACGTGTGCTTGACTTTGTGCGTATATATACGCACAGCTCAGACTGTGCGTACCTGGTGCCCAGCGGTAGAATATGAACACTGCAGACGGACGGCATAATACTTTCATCAGTTTCATGCATTAGTTTCAACAATGACGTGTTCTGTATGACCCGTAATTCACTATAGTTCATTGTAAAATAGCGACATTAGTGTAATTATTGTCAAACCATAGGTATTTCTGAATGAATTCAGCCTGGTTCATAGCGTTATGGAATACTTATCGCGGTGTGCGCTCAGATGTTTTCAGAGATATATAGGGCAGTCTATTTGCAGAGAGAGAACATAATATTAAGTAGAGTCCGCTACCCGAGACACATTCTCCTTGATTTGTACCGCAATTTGAGACCCAAATTGGAGCGTGGAGCAAAACGCAGTGTTGGATGTCGTAATTTCCCCAACCCCCAACTACATACAATATTTGTTACAAAGGGTCAGATTAAACCGAATATATGTATTTATTGATTGATATATATTGCATAATATTTGTATATCGTTTGATATCCCTTGTGTATTCTTTGTACATATACATGGAATATCCCTTTAACCTATTACAGACCATAATATTTCGTTCTCTTATTGGATAGCGTTCCACCAGCGCCAGTGTCTTACCCCCAGAGTCGAGTTCAAAGCTACCGTCAAGGCTTGTCTCAACATGCCCGGTTCTGCCCAGGACTACGAGACAGAGGTGGGGCTGGTACTAGTTTGTTCGCCCAACATATAAATATGGCGCAGGTGAATACAGAAGTAGTTCAGTCCGCAGTTCAGTTCGAGTTACCCAAGTGAAGCCTCACCCACTATGCAACGTGCGGTGAAGTAGGGCTCGTATTGCCCCAAGATAGTCTTGTTTATCCTAATACGTTTGTTCAACGTATCGTTCGCTCCTTACTAGTAAAAGCCTTCATCACGAGTCAAAGACCAAGTGAAGTGAGCAATTGTGTGTCTAAATAGAGCACTTATAGCCGCGTGCGAATAGGATAGTGGAGTATCAGAGCTTGGTTGAGTAACGTCAAGTTCAACTTGGTTGGTGTGGAGTACCGCGCACCGGAGGATCTGCACCGGTGAATGCGGAGCCCCTTTCCGACTGGATTATTATTATTGCTTTGTACCAGGCTGCTGGAGCGGATAAGAATCGTCTACACCCACTGCTGTGGGACCTGCCCGTGAGGACATCACTCGAGCCCGTCTCTATTGGAGAGGCTGACCGGCTTCCACCTGTGCGGCGCGCACACTGGGATTACAGCTGCCTTTCGTCTGCCGAGCAGGGAGTAATATACCACCTCCCATAGCAGGAGCCTATATTGAGTCCCCGCTGGAACCAGACTTTGTATTAGAGCATTGCCTCCCCCTGCTGGCTTACAACCGGTAGGAACCCCCCTACCAGTGTACCATAGATATAATTCCTAATATTCAGGTTGTATTCTTATTTCATGCGTAACCAGAGAATGGACATTCATTATTGATTTGCCTACGCACATTCCTTTGCCTTATAAGCGCATTCAAGTAAAGTATATTATGTATTCTTGCTGCTAATAAATACTTAAAGACAACTTTGTGTAGAACCGATTCATTGTGGGGAAGTGTTCTCATCATATACTCGTGTACGGTATGGCCAGTATAATGTACATAAGACGGTAGTGGTTTAATGATACCATACTTGATTAATACAGTCAGGGAATTGTACCCCTCAGTTACAATTGGTCCTTCGAGCCGGAGAAGAATTAGCGTAATATTAATATAATATTAATATTGACATGGCCGATGATGAACACTCCACAAACGGTTCTCCTAAGCTAGATCGCCCGGAACGCAGACGGCAGCCACCTCTTCACCTAGAGGACTACGTTGTCAGTCCAATACCTAGCTTTAAAAGGAAGTTAAATGCGGATAAAATAACTAAAGCGGATAGTAAAAGTATGTCCAACCCTACCGACCAGGCTACCCCGCCAGTAGAGACCCTAGTGGGTTCTAACGTAACTGACCAAGCTCACGGGGGGGACCAGGAGGGACATGACATGACTTTACCCCCAGACAACGCCAACGGGACAGTCCCCGGAGAGCTCCAGGATAAAGAAAGCGCTCCAGTGACGGAACCCGACCCACCACAAGAAGAGACGCGCACCCAGGAGATGGATCTCCTCGGTACGCGACAGGAGAACGGATCTCCAACGAGTACTGCCGGGAGCCGATCGCCTCGACCGGCGTCTTCCCCCAGCGAGGCGGACAAGATGCTGGCACAGGCACTCATCGCCACCCTGGCAGCCTCTACCGAACGCGATCGACTTCAGGGTGAACGCGATCGACTCCAAGCGCAACAGAAGAGCGAGCGCAGACAAACGAGAGCGCCTTCACGCGCAACTCCAAGCGCAAGCCCTCCGTGAACGCGAACATTCTGCAACCGAGCGAGAGCGCTTCCAGGCGCAACAAAGGAGTGAAGACGACCGCATAAGACTGGAGACCAGACGCCTCCAGACGGAAGAGAACATTGAGAGAAGCCGCGCCGATGCGCAGCACGCCGCAGCCAATGCGCAGCGCGACGCCGCCAATGCCCAGCGCGAAGCAGCGCGCGACGCCGCCCATGCCCAGCGCGAGACAGAGCGCGACCGGCTGCAGGCGCAGCTGATGGACAAATTGATCACCATGGCGACACCCCCTCTCTTTGCACGGAGCTCCCGGAGATCGTCAAGACAAGGGTCTAGGACACATTCCCCTACCCGACCAAGCGACCCGGGACCCCGCCAACAGGAGGATCCTGTCCACGTCTCCGAACCCCCTCCCCGGCCGGTCCATACGAGACCCAGCAACCGGGAAGAACCGGACCACGCCGAGAGACTGAACAGAAGACTCCAGGTCCTAGCAGAGGAAGAGGAAGAGGAGGAATGTCAAGCCGACCAGCAGCAACGTACTCTGGACCAGGAGGCCCAGTACAGCCCCGACCAGCAGCAACGTACTCTGGACCAGGAGGCCCAGTACAGCCCAGAAGTCAGCCCCGAGGCCCTGCGCTACAAACCCCTGACTCAACTCACGGGTGAGTTTGACGCACCGCCAGCCCCAAGGAACAGCACCTGGGTACCCGACCGTCGGTACCCACCAAGTACCAGCCCAAGACGACACGCACGGGGAGACTCGCCCAGGAGGCCTCTCCCCCAACGCTCACCGATGTGCCAGTCATCCATGGCATCGTACCTTGGCACACCGACGTTCCCGGACTTCACACACGAGAACAGAGCACAGTACACAGAGCTACGAATGTGCTTAGAGACTATGCTGTCCGACGTACCAGATGAACCGTACAAGTATGCTATCCTACTCAAGCACCTGAAGGTGCCCAGAGCGCACAATATAGCGCTGGCATATTCCAGCTCTACTACCCCATACACCGCGGCTCTAGTAGCCCTCGACCAACGTTATGGACGCATATGGGACTATGTGATACAGGAGATAAGAGACATTGACCGTCTCCCCCCAGCCAGAGACAACAGAGCATTAGATGACCTCGCTATCAAGGTACAGTCCCTGGTAGGGATGCTGGGGTCCCAAAAGGAAAAAGGGATCTATGAACTGTACGCTAACTCTAATGTAGAGAGGATACTAGAGAAGCTCCCTCCCGCCCGACAAGAGCGTTTTCGGCGGCAGAGAGACTACCGCGACCCCAGCGGTCCAGAGGCATCCCTCCTAGACCTATCTGAGTTCCTCGCCAGGGAGGTCAGTAGCCTACGACTCGACACGTTCGTATGGAGTGGACCAAGCCCAAGACTCGGACCTCGGGGATCAACGGATAACCGCCGGTTGGTGACCGTTATGCACCAAGCCGAATCAGTACCGCAGCACAAGAACCACCACACCCCCTCGACGAAAGAGGACCAGTGGAAGATTGAGTGCCAGTACTGTGAGGGAGAACATCGGCTGTACCAATGCGACACTTTCGGGAAGCTGACCACGGACGAGGTGAGTCAGTGGATCAAGGACCACCGCCGCTGCTTCCGCTGCACGCGCAGCCACCTAGCAGCTGAGTGCCGCTTGAAGAAGAAGTGCAGCAGGTGCGGTGGCACCCACTTGGAGGTCCTGCATGACATCAACAGGCGTCAGCCAGGACAACAGAGTGGGCCCGTCGCGGTAATGTACCATGCCGAGGCGGTGGCACCAGCACCAAAGTTCCACCAGACCGCTCCCTGGTGTCCCGACTGCTACAGCAGACACTGGGAGTCACGGTGCGACTCGCACCATATAGATTCTGTGTCACCACAGACAGGTGACAACCCCCCCGAGACAGGAGTGCTCCACATAGACCCCAAGCAGAGCGGGACCCCCCGAGTGCTCCTCAAAGTGGTCAGAGTGCTCCTGAGCTACGAGGACAAGGTCCTGGACACTTACGCCGTCCTGGACGATGGGTCTGAAAAGACTCTCCTCCTCGCTTCCGCAGCAGCCCAGTTGGGCCTGCGGGGTGTCAAAGATACCATGACCATACGCACCATCAGAAGGGACCAGAAGACCATAAAAGGTGAAAGGGTCTCCTTCAAGATAGCAGCGGTGGACCAGCCCGAGAAGCAGTATAGTATAACCAACGTCTTCACCAGCCACGACATAGGCCTGTCTCAGTACACCTACCCCATCCCACAGCTGATGGCTAAGTATGTGCACCTACGTCAACTACCTATACCGCTTATCGACGGCGCCACACCGACCCTGCTCATCGGCTCCGACCACGCGGACCTCATTCTCCCAATTGAGGCGGCCCACATCGGACCCAAAGGATGCCCAGTCGCGGTTCAGACCCGACTGGGATGGACGCTCCAGGGCCCCCTCTACGGACTTGACAGTCAACCCACGTCTACACGCTGCCTACACACAAAGGCGAGCGACACCGGCCACTCCCTCGTACAGCAGAGGCTATTGACATTAAGCGAGAGGCCCGTGAGAGAACCGTGGGCACCAGAGGGAGTTCGGAACTCCACCCCCCTCAGCTGCGCTTCAGACGTAGCTGACCTCGAACCCAGCACCCCAAGCGACTCCTTGACGGGGCGGCCGGGACCGGCCCCTCCTCAGACGGGGTACAGAGCAAACAAGAGAAACAGACGGAGGAGGAGGAGGCACAGCCAAGCACAGATCAAAGCAGTCTCAGGCCCGCTTCCTCCTAAGCCCCCCTTCATCCCGTCCAGTCGTCATGACCATAGACCAGTCACTACCCCGAGCTGCGTGGCAGGCCAGCCGCGTAAGCAAAGTGACCACTGGTGCCGACGGAAAGGTCAGAGTGGCAGAAGTGCTCGGCCAAGGGCGGACATACAACCGACCCGTGGCGAGGCTGATAGAGTCGCCAAGGCTCCCCGACTCGCTTAATGACGACCATGACCCCTGACTTTGTGAACTGCCTACCCTCACAACGGACATTGAGTAGTGGACAGTGCGGTTAATCTGTCTCTGCTTAGCTAATTAGGTGGGACTAATTAGGAGGCGGCTGTTACAAAGGGTCAGATTAAACCGAATATATGTATTTATTGATTGATATATATTGCATAATATTTGTATATCGTTTGATATCCCTTGTGTATTCTTTGTACATATACATGGAATATCCCTTTAACCTATTACAGACCATAATATTTCGTTCTCTTATTGGATAGCGTTCCACCAGCGCCAGTGTCTTACCCCCAGAGTCGAGTTCAAAGCTACCGTCAAGGCTTGTCTCAACATGCCCGGTTCTGCCCAGGACTACGAGACAGAGGTGGGGCTGGTACTAGTTTGTTCGT
Source organism: Notolepis coatsorum (assembly GCF_963971535.1). Taxonomy (NCBI): domain Eukaryota; kingdom Metazoa; phylum Chordata; class Actinopteri; order Aulopiformes; family Paralepididae; genus Notolepis; species Notolepis coatsorum. Next base: position 164,230,702 of record NC_140166.1, read on the forward strand.
CCAACGTATAAATATGGCGCGGGTGAATACAGAAGTAGTTCAGTCCGCAGTTCAGTTCGAGTTCGAGTTACCCAAGTGAAGCCTCACCCACTATGCAACGTGCGGTGAAGTAGGGCTCGTATTGCCCCAAGATAGAGTCTTGTTTATCCTAATACGTTTGTTGCTCCTTACTAGTAAAAGCCTTCATCACGAGTCAAAGACCAAGTGAAGTGAGCAATTGTGTGTCTAAATAGAGCACTTATAGCCGCGTGCGAATAGGATAGTGGAGTATCAGAGCTTGGTTGAGTAACGTCAAGTTCAACTTGGTTGGTGTGGAGTACCGCGCACCGGAGGATCTGCACCGGTGAATGCGGAGCCCCTTTCCGACTGGATTATTATTATTGCTTTGTACCAGGCTGCTGGAGCGGATAAGAATCGTCTACACCCACTGCTGTGGGACCTGCCCGTGAGGACATCACTCGAGCCCGTCTCTATTGGAGAGGCTGACCGGCTTCCACCTGTGCGGCGCGCACACTGGGATTACAGCTGCCTTTCGTCTGCCGAGCAGGGAGTAATATACCGCCTCCCATAGCAGGAGCCTATATTGAGTCCCCGCTGGAACCAGACTTTGTATTAGAGCATTGCCTCCCCCTGCTGGCTTACAACCGGTAGGAACCCCCCTACCAGTGTACCATAGATATAATTCCTAATATTCAGGTTGTATTCTTATTTCATGCGTAACCAGAGAATGGACATTCATTATTGATTTGCCTACGCACATTCCTTTGCCTTATAAGCGCATTCAAGTAAAGTATATTATGTATTCTTGCTGCTAATAAATACTTAAAGACAACTTTGTGTAGAACCGATTCATTGTGGGGAAGTGTTCTCATCATATACTCGTGTACGGTATGGCCAGTATAATGTACATAAGACGGTAGTGGTTTAATGATACCATACTTGATTAATACAGTCAGGGAATTGTACCCCTCAGTTACAATATTCATATATCAATAACAGGAGGCCAAGTGAGGATTTTACACCAGGTTACCCAACATAATCGGAGCAATAGACTGTACCCATGTAGCTTTCAAAGCTCCATCAATAAACAAATCCAGTAATGTGAACGGGATTCCACTCGGTCAATGTACAGATAATCTGCGATGCGCATTTTGGCTGATAATGTCGTTGCCGGTGGCTGGGAGGAACACGACTCATTCAGGCCTAATTGTATTTAATTCAATTGTAATGTTATTACTGGTATCTGTAATTAAAACATCACTTAAATGCAGATCAGGGTTATCCACTGAAGCCATAATGACTCTGACCAAAACCCCGGACCACGGATCGCACAATAGGCATTGTAGAGCGCAGAGTTGGCCTGCTGAAATTGAGTCATTACAGTGCTTAATGTCGGGTCAGCTTGTCATTTATTTCTGTCAATGTGCTGGTTCTGTAGCAGGACGGGGTCAGTCAACATCCTTGGCTCCCGGCGCACCGAAGATAGTCTACACACTCCCTCCTCAGCGGAGTTGTCTGTGAACTTGACAACTTCATTGGATTTATTTATTCTCTAAAAATATCTATAATCATACGATTAAATATTGTTTAAAATAAAATGCTAAATACTATTATTCTGTGTGTCATGTTTCCAAATAAGATTGTTCACAACGGGAAATGCTGTATACGTTGAATTAGTTGGTTAGACCTCGGTAATCAATCTCGCTCTCAGTGAAGTTTCTCAGAGTTCGCTCGGGTTAGTCCATTATTTCACATCCCATGGGGGTGTTTCATTACCATATATGGATAATCATGCACGAGCATTGGCGGTAAGAACAAATGGTATTTATCAACACGGAGTGTGCATAGGACACAGTGTACGCACGGTTGATAAATCCCGATTTTTCTGTGCATAGAGACATTCTAAATTCTGTGCTTAAGAACGAAAATAGAACACTTTCTAAGCATTGTTGATAAATGAGGGCCCAGCTTGCTAGCCCTGCAATCAAGCCACCTAAAGGAACCTTTGCAAAGCTGAAGGAGGCCTGCAGATCAAGGGAAGAAGAGACAAGGAGGCTCTTTGGTGGTGAATTCACAGGTAAATCTAGTTGATATAATTTCAAAGTTATTCAATGTTTTTTTTTATCCACTTTTTCTCCCATTTTTCTATATTTTTCTCCCATCCCAATTTCGTATCATCCAATTCAACCCTCCCCTGTCACGGACGCTGTTTCTTGCCTCCCACAAGCCGGCTGCAATGTGGACTAAGTCATACATAGCACAAGTCCCCTCCGGTACTTGAGGTAACAGCAGTCGCATCTTTTCACCTGCGCAGCTCGATCTCTCAGTGGCGAGGAGTAACGCGTGGGAGGCTCACGCTGCCCCCGACACTTCCTGATTCTACTGCGCAGGCACACCAACCGACCTGTAGGAGTCGCTGTCCACAACGCCCGATCCCCACCCATCAGTTTCCCACCCCCTAATACGGCCAATGTGTATTAGACGGACGACCAGCTAAACTGAAAGCAAATGTGGAGCGCTGGGCTCGAACTGACGAGCCCAGCGTCTCCAGCATTTCATGGCGAGTGCCTTGCCCACTACGCCACGTAGCCGCCCTCAAAGTTATTCAATGTTTTAGACGCAGGCAACTTTCCAGATTCTCGATACAGTGATGTTCAATTATTCATTTTATAAGTGAATTGATTTGACGGTGCTAATTTAGTTTTGGTAAAACTATTCATTTCAATCACAGGTTTACCAGAATCCCTGTCAAGAAAGGATGGAGACATTTATCACAGCCAAAAGTCTCAAATCCTGAAGGACATCGGAGTACAAGTTCAATCTACAGCCTCAGAGGGACTTGTGATAGATCCATCTTTGCAAGTACGAATCCTGGCGAAGTCTCTCACCAAAGGCATGACATTCCGGGACTTTGTCATCAAGGTGTCATGAGAAGGGAGCAAATCGTATTGACATTGTGGCTGTCCTCTACCACAGCGGTTCTCAACAGGGGTGCCGCGGGATGCCTGGGAATGTTTCTTTAAAAATATAGAATGACAACTATTTAACTAAACAAATAGTCTTATCTAGTGCTTCATGTGTATACAATAATTGCCTAATCTAATAACATGAACTAAAAAAGAAATCGATCAAAATGTCTTGCTCTTGACTTATAATAATAACTTCACTAACTTAACGTCCGCGGGAGGCGTCATTACTTTTACCAGTCGCATTCGTGTGACATCACGGGTCCTATGTCCGTTATCAAGGAAATGCCAAGCGGCTATCGGCAATCGTCGTCATTGAAAATTGATAATAATCACTAAATGCATTCAGTGCTGGATCTACTACTGGATCTAGCCCCTACTGCTGGATTTATCGAGACACATTATGGAAAGTTCAAGACCGGACCACACAGCTTCTGAAAAGTGCTAATTACACGCTTCCGACGGCGATGGTTTACTCACCAAGTGCAGAACACGTGAGTGTATCAGCCGCTGTGTTATGATTATTATGATACAAAATGTGAATGAATGAATGAATATATCATCTGATGCCACCTGGAGAGCTCGTTTCGGTGAAGTGCCCCTGGAAACATTTTGGTCAGAGTGTGGTGCTGAGTACCAAGTAACTCACGAATGGGGGACCCTGGTGTAAACAAGACAAACGTCTTTCTCTGGTCTGCATCCCCTTAACAATTGTGTGTATTGAGCCGTACTGTATTGTACCCATTCTGCAATCTGTTAAATAAAGTTTTCATTCATTCATTCATGCAGCACTTAAGGTGTTGATACCATTCAGCACCACATATTTGTGTGAAGCTGGCTTTTCATCCATGACAGCTCTGAAAACAAAATATAGGGCCAAGTTGAGCCTTGAGGATGACATGCGTGTTGCCTTGTCGTCGATCTATTGACTGTATTGACTGTATTATTAGCCAGCAGCAGCAGCAGACCTCGCACTGAGCTAGAAATGTCCACAAGAGCTTATTTTCTGTATTTATTTATATTTTTTGAGAAATGGTAACTTGGTGATCCTTAGATTTTTGAGAAATGGTCACACTAGTAATTTTTTTTTGGAAAACAGTGCAGCTGCAACAGATAGCACGTTAGTGATCCTTTTCTGTATTTAAAAAAATTGTCACACTATTGCTATATTTATTTATACATTTAGACCTGAAACGCCTGCTAATAATGCATTATATAGCCTGCATATACACACAAATGTGTTTCCCGGTTTCAATGGGTTAAATAAACCCAATTTTGAAAGCAAGCACTTTTGTCATCATTGTAGCAAAAAAGACAGGACCGGAAAAGTGTTTATCGTATGTAGGGGTGCCCTGGAATATTTTATTGGACACAGGGGTGCCTTGGCAGCAGAAAGGTTGAGAATCCCTGCTCTACCAGACTATGAGCATTGAGACAGCGACTAGGAATAATCAGGGGTCAGCAGGTAGTTCACAGATGGCCTTCAGCGAGAATGACACCGTGCCGGAATCTAAGCAATTCTTTGAAGGTTTTCTGTCTAATCAAGACAACAAGGTAGCCCTGAATTTAATGTTCGCCAGGATTGCTAAGGAACATGCATGGAACTGGAGCAAGGATTCAGCATCACCTACGGCAGGAAGATCCTTGCAAACGTTGGCGAAAATGTTGAGATCCAGCTTTATGACCGCATAGAGATGCTTGAGGAGGCTAACAACCGCATCATTAGCCATGTGATGGACATGCTAAACAAGGGGATCAAGTCAGTTACAGTTCGAACAGTCAACTCCGATGTAGTTGTCATCCTACTAGGGTTCACTACAAAGTTCCTGTCAGTATGTTGTGATTTGCAACTTCGTCGACTTTGCTGTTCCGGACAAATGCCAGTTCTACTCAATCACAGAAGCACACAAGAAGCTTGGTGGAGATGTGGCTGATGCCATGCCTGTGTTCCATTCTTTCAGTGGCTGTGATTCTGTGAGTGCCTTCTTTGGCCACTCAAAGAATGCTCAATTCAAAGCCTGGATGAACCACAGTAAGTTGACAGAGCTCACTGCTGCATTGAGAGGACTAAGTTGCTGCCCTAGAATCGAGACTGTTAAGAACAGCATGGAAGTTATTACGCTATTATGTATATCACAAACATTATTATTATTATTTCCTATGACCAACATCCACCTAATCTTAGCATACTATGGGTATCATAATGATGTAACCTATGCGTATATGATTGCCATATATATTGATGGAATCGGATGAGTCTGATGATGACAATAATATATTCAATGACATTGACCCTGAGGCAAATCTTTATAATGATTACAGATCAAATTGTGAATATTATTCTGAGAATCTGTTCAATAATCTTAATATGGAGGGTTTTTCAATCATACACTTCAATAGCAGAAGCCTATATACAAACTTTGTCCAAATTAAAGACTACTTAAACTCATTAAACCATACATTTCAAGTCATTGCAATAACTGAGACGTGGCTAACAAATGCAAGGGATGTTGATTTTATGTTAGAAGGTTATGAACATTTCTGTGTAAACCGGATAAACAAAAGGGGTGGTGGTGTTGCATTTTATGTACAGAATGATTTTCAATGTAGAGTTATTGATACTACAATTGTTAATGATATCATGGAGAGTTTGACAATTGAAATTCACTCTGCTAAAGTTAAGAGTATATTTTTGAGTTGCATATATAGAACGCCTGGTTCTTGCATTGATCAATTTATGAATACCATAGGTGATATTTTTGAGAAGGTATGTGATAAAAAATATTTTTTTGTTTGTGGTGATTTTAATATTGATCTCTTAAAATGTAATGAACATAAACTAACAACAGACTTCTGTAATGCAATGTTTAGTTTTGGTCTCTGGCCCCTTATTAGCAAACCCAGTAGGATAACTAAAGATAGTGCCACACTTATTGATAACATATTTACGAATGTTCATGGCCAAGCAACAAGTGGTTTGTTCTTAAGTAAAATCAGTGATCATTTTCCTATTTTTGTGATTCTACATAATTTAAAGGAAAAATTTTCAGTTGATGTAAGTGAACCTTCTTGTAAAATTGCAAGAATTAGGACACCAGAAAGAATGGAGGCCTTAAGGATGGACCTTACAAACAACAACTGGGATGAGGTGTATGTTGACGATCCAAATCAGGCATATGATGCTTTTTTGTTGACGTTCACAGAGCTATACAACAAACACTGTCCTATTAGAAAGAGCTGGGTGAAGGATAAATATAAAGGAAAGCCATGGATGACCAAAGCTACGCAAAGGGCGTGCAAAAAGAAAAACGTACTTTACAAGAAATATTTACAACTGAGAACAAGTAAAAGCGAAGAAAAATATAAGCTGTATAAAAACAAACTGACTTCCATTATGAGAGTACAGAAGAAGGAATACTACAATAAAATGTTAGAAGATAGCGCAAATAATATACAAAAGACCTGGAAAATAATCAATCATATTCGAAATAGAGGCTATAAATCTGAATTTCCAAGCTATTTTCTAAATAGCTCAGATGCTAAAGTGGACAATGTAAAAAGCATTGTTGAAGATTTCAATGACTACTTTGTGGGTGTTGTAACTACTTTGGCCAGCAAAATTGTTGTGCCTGATGATAAAAAAGATATGTTTAATAATCTTATTAATGATAATATCAGTTCTATGTTCCTTTGTGGGGTAAATGAACTTGATATAATTGATATTGTAAGTAAATTCAAAAACAAAACATCAACTGATATAAACTCCATTGATATGGTAATTATTAAAGAAGTAATTGAGTCTATTGTAAAACCTTTGACCTATATATGCAATCTGTCTTTTCAAAGAGGTGTTTTTCCTAATAATATGAAACCAGCAAAGGTAATACCAATATATAAAAATGGAGATAAACATCAAATGGACAATTATAGACCAGTGTCCCTACTTCCTCAATTTTCAAAAATATTAGAGAAACTATTTGTGAAACAACTGGATCTTTTCATTGGCAAATACAAAATACTGAGTGAACACCAGTATGGGTTTAGGAAAAATAGAAATACTACATGTGCAGTGATGGAGATGGTAGAAGAAATAACTAAAGCTTTTGAAAATGACAAGTGTTCTATTGGTATTTATATTGACCTACAGAAGGCTTTTGATACAATAGATCACAGCATATTAGTGAGAAAACTGGAGAAGTATGGGATACGAGGTATAGCTAACTCTTGGCTAAAGAGCTACTTGGAAAACAGACAGCAATGTGTGCAAATCAATGACACTGTGTCAGGATTTAGGAAGGTCACCTGTGGAGTACCTCAGGGATCTGTGATAGGTCCAAAACTATTTATACTTTATATTAATGATATGTGCAATGTTGCTGAACTGTTAAAGTTTGTTATTTTTGCAGATGATACAAATTTATATTGCTCAGGAAGTAATTTAAAGGAACTTTTGCCTGATATTGAAAGAGAGCTTGAAACTCTCAAAACTTGGTTTGATGTTAATAAATTGTCTCTCAATATTAAGAAAACTAAATTTATGGTTTTTGGAAATCGAAAAGAAATAGAGGGGGAGATAGAGTTAAAAATATGTGATGTAAAAATAGAAAGAGTTTTTGAGATAAAATTTCTAGGGGTAGTTATTGACCAGAAATTAACATGGAAACAACATGTTAACTATATTCAAGGAAAAATATCTAAGTCAGTAGCAATATTGTATAAATGTAAGGATATATTAAACTACAAAGCCTTGCACATAATTTACTGCTCACTTATACTTCCTTACATTTCTTACTGTGTGGAAGTATGGGGGTCGACATTTAAAAATACAGTAAATCCAATAGTCGTACTGCAAAAGCGGGCCATTCGGAACCTTTTCAAGGCTGGTTACTATGAACACACAAATCCATTGTTTATAAAGTCTCATATTATGAAATTTAATGATTTGGTTTACTATAAAAATATGCAAATAATGTACAGAGCTAAAGCAAAGTTACTCCCAGGTGGGGTGCAAAGGTTTTTTTCAACACATGAAAGAAAATATGATTTGAGAGATATTTGTAAATTTACTGTTCAGAAAGCTAAGAAAGGGATTAAAAGGAGGTGTATTTCTATTATTGGGGTTAACTTGTGGAACAATGCGGATATACAGTTAAGAATGAGTAATTCGATTTTGGTTTTTAAGAAAAAGGTTTGTAAAGCAATTTTTGAAAAATACAAGGGTGAATAACACTGTTTGTTTGCTTTTTTTCTTTTAGAATACTGTTTTGGAATCTACATTTTTGTATTTTTTTTTTTTTTTAATGCTAAATTTTGAAAAACTACAAGGGTGAAAAACACTGTTTTGCTTGCTTGCTTTTTTTCTTTTCTTTATAATACTGTTTTGGAGTAAAGAAAAAAAAATTTGGTAAGAATATAGGACAGGCACATATAAGCACTATGCTTCAGTCTGTACCTTTTTCAGTCACTGTAAATAATCAAATATTGATAAATGATGATGTATATTGTACTTTTTTTTTTGATGACTGAAAAAAATAAACTACTACTACTACTACTACATATTTGTGTGAAGCTGGCTTTTCATCCATGACAGCTCTGAAAACAAAATATAGGGCCAAGTTGAGCCTTGAGGATGACATGCGTGTTGCCTTGTCGTCGATCTCCCCATGTATTGACTGTATTATTAGCCAGCAGCAGCAGCAGACCTCGCACTGAGCTAGAAATGTCCACAAGAGCTTATTTTCTGTATTTATTTATATTTTTTGAGAAATGGTAACTTGGTGATCCTTAGATTTTTGAGAAATGGTCACACTAGTAATTTTTTTTTGGAAAACAGTGCAGCTGCAACAGATAGCACGTTAGTGATCCTTTTCTGTATTTAAAAATTTTTTCACACTATTGCTATATTTATTTATACATTTAGACCTGAAACGCCTGCTAATAATGCATTATATAGCCTGCATATACACACAAATGTGTTTCCCGGTTTCAATGGGTTAAATAAACCCAATTTTGAAAGCAAGCACTTTTGTCATCATTGTAGCAAAAAAGACAGGACCGGAAAAGTGTTTATCGTATGTAGGGGTGCCCTGGAATATTTTATTGGACACAGGGGTGCCTTGGCAGCAGAAAGGTTGAGAATCCCTGCTCTACCAGACTATGAGCATTGAGACAGCGACTAGGAATAATCAGGGGTCAGCAGGTAGTTCACAGATGGCCTTCAGCGAGAATGACACCGTGCCGGAATCTAAGCAATTCTTTGAAGGTTTTCTGTCTAATCAAGACAACAAGGTAGCCCTGAATTTAATGTTCGCCAGGATTGCTAAGGAACATGCATGGAACTGGAGCAAGGATTCAGCATCACCTACGGCAGGAAGATCCTTGCAAACGTTGGCGAAAATGTTGAGATCCAGCTTTATGACCGCATAGAGATGCTTGAGGAGGCTAACAACCGCATCATTAGCCATGTGATGGACATGCTAAACAAGGGGATCAAGTCAGTTACAGTTCGAACAGTCAACTCCGATGTAGTTGTCATCCTACTAGGGTTCACTACAAAGTTCCTGTCAGTATGTTGTGATTTGCAACTTCGTCGACTTTGCTGTTCCGGACAAATGCCAGTTCTACTCAATCACAGAAGCACACAAGAAGCTTGGTGGAGATGTGGCTGATGCCATGCCTGTGTTCCATTCTTTCAGTGGCTGTGATTCTGTGAGTGCCTTCTTTGGCCACTCAAAGAATGCTCAATTCAAAGCCTGGATGAACCACAGTAAGTTGACAGAGCTCACTGCTGCATTGAGAGGACTAAGTTGCTGCCCTAGAATCGAGACTGTTAAGAACAGCATGGAAGTTATTGAACCCTGGGTAATGTATGACTGTGCAAGTATAGATGGACTCAGATTCCAGCTGTTCAAGCAGTCAGTTAAAGATGAGCTGTGAGACCTGCCCCCAAGCCAGGATGCACTTCTACAGCATCTGTTGAGAGATACAGTCCAGGCAGGATGGCTGTGGGGGAACAGCCTTCTACAACTCCCTTGTCCCCCGGTTGTTGAATGGCGATGGACTACCGATGGGGAGAAAGTCTTCGTCAAGTGGAGCACAGTTTCCGCAGGAGACACATTGTCTCAGGTAACAGGGGTGTGTAGCTGCAGATCTAATAAATGCACCTCATGTTCTTGTGCTGGCAGGGGGATGAAATGTCTCATTTATTGCAAGTGCCTCAGCACAATCCTGTGTGATGGGATGTGTGATGTGTTCAAATAAAGTTTTTTTGGACTTCAAGTGGTTTGCTTTGTTTCTTGGGTGGTTGTTGGGGTCCTCATCTTACAACAAAGCCTCAACCTAAACACTAGTATGCCCCATGAGTAGATTTAGAACTTTGGCCCAAACTAACTGCATGGCCTTCATGAGCAGATTTGGCTGAAGTGGCTTGGGCACTGATCAATTCAGAGTTTTTCATGAATATCTCAAAAAGTAAAGGTTTTAGGGCATATGTTTGTTCAGAACACTAATATAAATGTGGTGTTTCCACATCTTCCCAGCCCAAAATCAACTCTCTGCGGCCTCCAGGAGCCGAGATACAAAATCAGGTCTAAGAAGTGGGCGTGGCCGTTTCATAGACTTCGCCTACCTAATTTTTTTGGGCTCCTTGCATTTTTTTCTTTATTGGACCCTAAATGAACAGAAAAACATTGGCTCAAATGTTAATCATGATTTGCAGCCTTGACCCCATATTTGCCCCAAACTGACCAGACTATACCTACCTAGCTGCCCTCACGTGCACAGGCCCTATAGCTAACGTAGCCTCAGATGCTGGGACCGCCCCTTCGGCCAGCATGGCCTCCGTGGTTAGCACAGCCCCTGCCGCTAGTGTAGCCTCGGTAGCTACCGCCTCTGTCCAGTCCGCTAGAGCCCCGCCTGCTAGCGTAGCACGCACTGCTAGCAAGTCTCAGAAGGCTAGCAAAACTAAGAAGACTAGCATAGCCCTTCCTGCTAGGGTAACTCCTACTGCTAGCACGTTAGCCCCTCCCGCTAGCGTAGCATCTACAGCTAGCACCTTGGCACTTCCTGCTAGTATAGCATCTACAGCTAGCACCATAGCCCTCTCTGCTAGTATAGCGTCCTCTACTGGTCCCGTAGCCCCCCTCAAGACGGGTTTCATGAGGCACATTCCCTCCTACAAGAATTCTTGGGAAATTATTCTCCGGCCTGCAGTCTGGAGGAGCGAAAGAACGCTTATCGCCTGGTGTTCTCCATGATGAAGCGGAGTCCTGAAAGAGCATGTGAACTCCGGGTACTGGCCGGGAACATGTTTAGGGTGCTCTTCCAGGACCCCAACTCCCCAGCCGACTGCCAAGCTGCTAACCCTGGTAAGGCCTCCACCACCAGCATGGCCTCTACTGTTAGCATAGCTACTACTAGTTCAGTCCCTACTGCTAGCATAGCTTCCACAGCTAGCACGGCCTCCTCTGCTGGTGAAGCCTCTACTGCCAGCGTGGCCCCAGTTGTTAGCATAGCTACTGCCAGCACCATAGCCCCGTCTGCTAGCGTAGCTCCTACTGCTAACAAGTCACGGAGAGCTAGAAAGTCTAGGAAGGCTAGCATAGCCTCACCTGCTAGGGTACCTGCTGCTAGCACCCCAGCCCTGCCTGCTAGCCCCACTGTGTGTAGCGCATTCAGCTAGCATGGCCTCCACTTCGTCAACTAGCCCCAACTGCTAGGACTGCCCCTTCAGCTAGCAAGGTCAGTTTCCCTGGAGCCGTCCTGTCGGCTAATCTCTTGGCTTCCACAGCTAGTCCAGCCCTGTCTGCTAGCTTAGCCCTTGCCGCTAACCAGGCCTCAACAGCTAGTACAGCCCCATCTGATAGCTTAGCCTCTGCAGCTAACCAGGCTTCCACAGCTAGTCCAGCCCAATTTGCTAGCCTAGCCCCTGCTAGCTTACTCCAGATCACCCATGTAGCCTCTGTAGCTGGCACCTTAGCTCTTCCTGCTAGTATACCCTCTACAGCTAGCACATCCCCCACTGCTAGCAGACTCTCTGCAGCTAGAACTGCTCCTGCACTTAGCTTAGCCCCTGCTAGCTTATTCCAGATTGCCTATGTAGCCTCTACCACCAGCATGTCTCCCACTGCTAGGACTGCCCCTTCAGCTAGCAAGGTCAGTTTCCCCACTGCTAGGACTGCCCCTTCAGCTAGCAAGGTCAGTTTCCCCACTGCTAGGACTGCCCCTTCAGCTAGCAAGGTCAGTCTTCACGCCACTAGGACTGCCTCTTCAGCTAGCAAGGTCAGTTTCCCTGGAGCCGCCCCGTCGGCTAACCCCACAGTCTCGTCCGCTAGAGCCCCTGCTGCTAGCACCTCAGTCTCGTCCGCTAGAGCTCCTGCTGCTACACCTCAGTCTCGTCCGCTAGAGCCCCTGTTGCTAGCGTTTCGGTCCCGTCCGCTAGGGTTCCTACGCCTAGTCCCTCAGTTCCGCACGCTAGAGTCCCTACTGCTAGCGCCTTAGCCCGGCCGGCTGGTGTAGCCCTAGCAGCTAGCACAGGCCCTGTAGCTAGCATTACCCAGGTAGCGAACCCAGTCTCTACTGCCAGTTTAGCCCCTGCTAGAGCAGCTCTAGCTGCCCCTGTTCCTCCTCCGGCTCCCGGGGAGACCCTGACGTCTAGTCCGGGTCGTGCTCCTGCTCCTGTCCCCGGGGAGTCTCCTGCCTCCGGCTCGTCGTCTGGTCCCGGCTCGTCGTCTGGTCCCGGCTCCTCGTCTGGTCCCGGCTCCTCGTCTGGTCCAGCCCTGCGTCATGGTCTACGCCGTGGTCAACGCCAGGAGGGATCCCCGTCCGGGGTTCTGCACCTGGTCCCGAGATCTGCACCTGGAGAGTCGTCTGGTCCAGCCCTGCGCCGTGGTTTACACCGTGGTCGACGCCGTGGTGAACGCCGAGGTCTGCACCGAGGTCTACGCCAGGAGGGATCCCCGTCCGGGGTTCTGCACCTGGTCCCGAGATCTGCACCTGTAGAGTCGTCTGGTCCAGCCCTGCGCCGTGGTCAACGCCGTGGTCAACGCCAGGAGGGACCCCCGTCCGGGGCCCTGCACCCGGTCCCGAGATCTGCACCCGGAGAGTCGTCTGGCCCAGCCCTGCGCCGTGGTCGACGCCAAGGTCTACGCCAGGAGGGGTCCCCGTCCGGGGTCCTGCGCCGGGGTCGTCGCCTCCGCCCTTCATCTCCGGGCCCCCTGGTTCGGTCCCGGGGTCTGCACCTGGAGGGGCCCCCGTCCGGGGTCCTGCTCTGGAGTTGTCGCCCTCGCCCCTTTGTTCCGGGCCCCCTCACCGGGCCCCTGTCCCAGTGCCCGACCTCCGCCATTGGGCTCCTGTCCCCGTCTCCAGCCCCCCTCTCCGGGCCTCTGTCCCTGTCTCCAGCCCCCCTCACCGGGCCCCTGTCCCTGTCTCCAGCCCCCCTCACCGGGTCCCTGTCCCCGTCTCCAGCCCCCCTCACCGGATCCCTGTCCCCGTCTCCAGCCCCCCTCTCCGGGCCTCTGTCCCTGTCTCCGGCCCCCCTCTCTGGGCCTCTGTCCCTGTCTCTAGCCCGCCTCTCCGGGCCTCTGTCTCTGTCCCCCTCTCCGGTTCCCCTTGTCCTGTGCCCTGCCCTGTGCGCCCTTCTCCGGGCTCCCCTCTGGTCCTGTTCCCTGGCCCCCCTGCTGCTGTGCCCCTCCTGGGTTCTTTTTTCCGCCCCCCCGGCTCCTGTTTTCCGTGTCCTCGTCCCCAGTTTTTTCCGGGGTCTCTGCCCTTCGCCCTGCCTGTTCCGGGTCGATCGTGTGGGTCGTCTGGGAGCCTCCCCTTCGGGGGGGGGGGGGTACTGTCATGATCTGCCCTTTGGACTCATGAACTCTCTGAACATAGGCAATCCTCTGATGCCCCCTGGCGGAATTCTGGGGTTAATGACTTTGCTGGCTCCGGTCATGCACTTGTACCTGGTATTGGTTGCTATCACTAATGCACTGCCTATGTTCTTGTTCCCTGTGTGTATTCATATTCATGTTCCTGTCTAGTCCTAGTCTTCCCCGTGTTGTTATGTTACAATGTTTATTCCTGCCTGTTAGTTTAGTGTCTGGTCTCCTTCCCTTGTATTCATGTGTCCTAGCCTGTCAGCCCCCAGCTGTTCCTTGTCTATTATGATTAGTTCTGTATATATTCATGCCGCCTCCTATCTTCCAGTGTTGCGTCATTCTTTGTTGTTAGGTTATCCCGTCAGTACCCTTCCGTGCTGCATGTTATCTCCTGTGTCAGTACCTGCCGTGCTGTTCTGCTTACCTTGTGTTCCCCTCGTGAAAACCCTTGTTATCTTATACTTCCTCGTGAGTCCGTTCCCATATTTGTAGCTCATGTTTTCCAGTGTTGCTGAGGTTTGATTTCCCGTGTTTTCAAGTACGGTTTTGTTTTCCCCTGTAACGTGTGCCTTGTTTGGTTATGCTCAGTAATTATTATTATCGGAACGTCGACGCGTTGCCTCGTCTCTCACTCCACATTGTCCTGCGATTGAATCCTACACCTCTCCTAAACTCCGAATCCTCACAAGTCTTTTCTTTTAAATGCCCCAGCTTCTTGGAATGATCTTCAGCACACACTAAAGATCGATTATCTACTAACTTATGGACAATTTAAAACCATGATCACAAACCTCCCTGCCTCAATTTGTAACTGTGTTAAAACTGATTGTATCTGTGTTTTGTCTGTATTTTTTATTTTTTTTGCTGCCAAATCTAATCTCTGCTACATTGAAAATGAGGACTACCCTCAATTGTGTTGATTGACTGAGAATTTAAATAAAGATTGAATGAATTAAATTAATGATGGTTCACCTTCCCTATGTCTCATTTCTTTCTCTCGTTTAACTGGTAGTATGGTATGGCTACTGCTATTAGCATAATTTTTAAGGCTTCATTTCAAAATGTATTTGTATCCAATCTGAGAATGTGTGTATTATTGTTATACCCATAGTACATTAATTGCATTTAGGGATTGACCGATACCAGGATAAAATAGGATAGCGGCATCTGGAGAATTTCACCAATACTAAAATCTGATGGGAAGAGGCATGTGTATCATATCAGAAATCAAAGCGAAGCAACAGGATTTTCTTAATTTTTTACACAAATGAATGTGTTCGGGGAGCCCCAGGGGCGCACCACGTATATACACTCAACGTAACCCCAGCGTCCTGGGTTCAAATCCAGCACAGGACGTGTGCTGCATGTCCTCCCCATCTCTCTCTCTCTCTCTCTCTCTCTCTCTCCCAATTTCCAAACTGTCCTATCCACAATAAAGCAGAAGAATGCGTTAATGTGTTGAAAATGGATTATATCCAGTCACCACAAACTCAACGTTCTAAGTCTATACGGTTCAGTAAAGGTAATGGATTGGTTCAGAACTTGGTATCCTCTGATACTTTGTACTCTGGATCGATATCTGCGTTGAACGAGGTACCGGTGCGTACTACCTAACTGACCTATATCAAGCCCCGCCCTCTTATCTTGAGCTTCCAATCGCAAACTGCCGCAGCGACGGTCAGGATTGGAGGATGGAGAAAAGGGAGCAAGGGTTTGAGATGGGTCCGTTGTATTTGATGGAGGCTTGTCTAACCGTTTCTATACATTGTATAATGGCCACTTCTCCACAGTGAGGCCAACCGCTGTCTGTCCGTTTAGAACCTTCCAGAGTTAAAAAGAAATATATAAAAAAAAGAAAAACCGAAACAAACCAGGGAGGGATTCAAATGTCTGTTCAAATGGTGGATTTTGTTTAAAATAAATGTTTTGGTCTGATGTGTGGGGTGGGGATAGGGGGTGTCGGATAAATGTTAAGGTGCCTCCTAAGGTGTTTATGGGTTCTGAGTGTGGTCACAGTGTGCGTGTGTGTGTTCCTAGAGATGGGCCTTTTCGTCTGCAAGGTGGTGACAGGACCAGCAGTGCCTCTAAGTCAGGGAGAGAGGAGGACACATGAGTGCACTCTGACATCACCAAGCTGGGGTGTGTGTGTGCGTACTGTGTGTGTGTGTGTCCGTCCCCATGTGCTTTGAGGAAAAGGGAATTCATTCTCTTCCCTTCATCTTGATTTCTCTCCCTCCATATTTTCACTCTATCTGAAGCTCTCTCTCTCTCTCTCTCTCTCTCCGTCTCCATCTATGTAATGTAATTAGTGTGTGTGTGTGTGTGTGGATATGGAGAGTGACACAGAGAGGATGTTGGGGATGTGTAATCCATCCATTACCTGCCTGCGGAGCACAGCCCTCGATAATAAAACTATTAATACACTCTGTGTGTGTGTGTGTATGTGTTCATGAGCGTGTGAGGCCCTGGATATTTAGACCATTAATACGCTATTTAACCGAGGTGTTGTCACGGTGACAAACGAGCAGCGTGTCGCCCTGGGGACCATGTTCACCCAGCGCTGCTCGTGGCAACAAGACGCATTAATACACAGCCAGGAGCTCTCTCACCCCCACACACACTGACAGGCCTTCCACCATGTTAACGAGATAAGGACCCCCAGCAGACAGGAAGGACAGCAGTGTGTGTGTGTGTGTGTGTGTGTGTGTGTGAGAGAGAGAGAGAGAGAGAGAGTATTTGAAGGCGACATTTCAAACAGAGCAGCATTATTGGTACCGCAGTTCTGACATCCAAGTGTGATGGGTGCACAATTTGTCAATGTAATTATGCCCTTCATCAGGCGGGTGCGATGTGTTATGGTTGGTTTTTACTGCATTTTAAGCCCCGTTCCTAATCACGTTCCCCCTGTGTCGGCTGTACAAAGTGTCTGCCCTTGATGAACTGGGCGCGAGAATGTGCGTCCACGACGAGCGTACCGTCCGCACCTGAGCCTCGCCGATGAGCGACGGCCTGCATTCACGTCCCCCTCCGTTTATTTTTTGTATTTGTATTTATTCGTTTAAAATACAGAGACAGTGCATATTAAGGAACATTTTACTGTAAATATGCCAGTTTAGCCAGGTTGGCTCCTTTTCAACTGTAGTCTCTGGGGCAGGTGACATGAGCACTACAATAATTAAGACAGTACAATAATTAAAACACAGTAGGAATCAGTAGGTTACAATACACTAAAATACAGAATACATTAAAGTACATTACAATACATCACAACCCCTCAGTTGCACACTTGACCGTCTCTGAACCATGATTTTAAGTTAGATTTAAATGAAATGTATCTTTGATACTCCCTGAGCCGTATTGGCAGACTGTTCCAGGTGTGGGCTGCTCTCACGGAAAAGGCTGCCTGACTAAAAGCAGACCTCCTGTTTGGGACTACACAGTCCCCTCTAACTACTGTACATACCTGGTATATCTGTCAGCAGATGCTTTCTGTTTTATGAAAGTACAGAGGGGGGGGGGGGGGAGCCAAGCCATGTAGGATTTTATAGGTAAGGCGTAACACCCTGTGTGTGTCGGCGCCCCTCTGGCCTCTGAGCTGAGTTGAGTTGAGACACGCCCACGACGTCTGGCCTGGTCCCACATATATCTGTGTGTTTTTTTTTTTTACATTGTTAAGCTTTTTTTTTAATATTAATGATCAAGTCTGCATTGTCTTGATTTGTGGATGCTTTTGGAACATGGTATTGGAGTAAATAATATGAGAATAAAGGCGTATGTGTGTTCCAGCTTGCATGACCTATTATAATGAGCTAGTTTTCATCCTTCATCCCTGCCTAACATGCATGTCTTTCAGTGAGGAAACCGGAGGACCCAGAAGAAACCCACGCAAACACACAAACGCCACACAAAAAGGCCTCCCGCTGGGTTTTGAACTTAGGACCTTCTTGCTGTGAGGCAGCAGTGCTAACCACTGAACCCAGGACCTTCCTGCTGTGAGGCAGCAGTGCTAACCACTGAACCCAGGACCTTCTTGCTCTGAGGCAGCAGTGCTAACCACTGTGAACCCAGGACCGTCTTGCTGTGAGGAAGCAGTGCTAACCACTGTGAACCCAGGACCTTCCTGCTGTGAGGCAGCAGTGCTAACCACTGAACCCAGGACCTTCTTGCTGTGAGGCAGCAGTGCTAACCACTGTGAACCCAGGACCGTCTTGCTGTGAGGAAGCAGTGCTAACCACTGAACCCATGGAGGTCCGTCTTGCTGTGAGGCAGCAGTGCTAACCACTGAACCCATGGAGGACCGTCTTGCTGTGAGGCAGCAGTGCTAACCACTGAACCCAGGACCTTCTTGCTGTGAGGCAGCAGTGCTAACCACTGAACCCAGGACCTTCTTGCTGTGAGGCAGCAGTGCTAACCACTGTGAACCCAGGACCGTCTTGCTGTGAGGAAGCAGTGCTAACCACTGTGAACCCAGGACCTTCCTGCTGTGAGGCAGCAGTGCTAACCACTGAACCCAGGACCTTCTTGCTGTGAGGCAGCAGTGCTAACCACTGTGAACCCAGGACCGTCTTGCTGTGAGGAAGCAGTGCTAACCACTGAACCCATGGAGGACCGTCTTGCTGTGAGGCAGCAGTGCTAACCACTGAACCCATGGAGGACCGTCTTGCTGTGAGGCAGCAGTGCTAACCACTGAACCCAGGACCTTCTTGCTGTGAGGCAGCAGTGCTAACCACTGACGGGCAGACCCCAGGTGGTAAGAGCCGGCAACTGCACCTCCTCATCCATCACGCTCAACATAGGGGCCCCCCAGGGCTGTGTTCTGAGCCCCCTCCTCTACTCCCTGTACACACATGACTGCGTAGCACAGCGGAACAACAACACCATCATCAAATTTGCTGATGACACAGTAGTGGTGGGCCTGATCTCTGCCAACGACGAAAGGGCCTACCTGGAAGAGGTAGAGAACCTGTCACAGTGGTGTCAGGAGAACTGCCTCTCCCTGAACGTCAGCAAAACAAAAGAGATGATTGTGGACTTCAGGAGGTCGGGGGTCAAGGACTACAGCCCCCTCAGCATCGACGGGGCACCAGTTGAGAGAGTGAACAGTTTCAAGTACCTCGGAGCCCACATATCCGAGGACTTGACATGGACCACACACATTGACAGTGTTGTGAAGAAGGCACGACAACGCCTCTACTTCCTCAGGCGCCTAAGGAAGTTCCAAGTCAGTCAGAAGATCCTTAGGAACTTCTACTCATGTACAATAGAGAGCATCCTGACCGGCAACATCACCTCCTGGTTTGGGAATAGCACTGCACAAGACCGTAGCAGACTACAAAGAGTGACACGTTCAGCCGAACGCACAATTAGAGGGGGGCTTCCCACCCTCCAGAACATTTACAACAAGCGGTGCAAGGGGAAGGCTAAGAGAATTATTAAGGACTCGAGCCACCCGAACAACTGCCTCTTTGAACTGCTGCCGTCAGGCAAGCGATACCGGAGTCTTATGGCGAGCACAGAAAGACTCAGAAGGAGCTTCTATCCCCAGGCCATCAGGCTGCTAAACGAACAATAATCGCTAAACGAACAATAATCACTATGCAACAACCATCAAATGCACACAGCACACACACCCACAAGCACACACTCACTCAAACAAACAACACACTGCAGCACCCACTCTCCACACTTTAGATCACACAAACACACTTACACTTTATATTTATTGATAAAGGATTTGCACTACAACTCGTACACCTACTGTGAATTGTACCTAAACTGCACCTCGTCCATTTATGCCTTGCACTATATAGTATTGTATATTAGTACACTGCACAGTATTGTATATTGTATGGTAACTACGTCTACGAACATTGTACATATGTCTAAACTGAACACTGTGACCTCTTTTTTTACTTCTAATTTTTACTATGTTTTTATTTCATACTTATCTTGTCATGCACAGTCTCTGGAGCGCAACAGTAAGAAGCATTTTGTACTTCTGTATGACAACTATTAAAGAAACTTGAAACTTGAACCCAGGACCTTCTTGCTGTGAGGCAGCAGTGCTAACCACTGAACCCAGGACCTTCTAGCTGTGAGGCAGCAGTGCTAACCACTGTGAACCCAGGACCGTCTTGTTGTGAGGCAGCAGTGCTAACCACTGAACCCAGGACCTTCTTGCTGTGAGGCAGCAGTGCTAACCACTGTGAACCCAGGACCTTCTTGCTGTGAGGCAGCAGTGTTAACCACTGAACCCAGGACCTTCTTGCTGTGAGGCAGCAGTGCTAACCACTGAACACAGGACCTTCTTGCTGTGAGGCAGCAGTACTAACCACTGAACCCAGGACCGTCTTGCTGTGAGGAAGCAGTGCTAACCACTGAACCCAGGACCTTCTTGCTGTGAGGCAGCAGTGCTAACCACTGAACCCAGGACCTTCTTGCTGTGAGGCAGCAGTACTAACCACTGAACCCAGGACCTTCTTGCTGTGATGCAGCAGTGCTAACCACTGAACCCAGGACCTTCTTGCTGTGAGGCAGCAGTGCTCAGGGGCGTAGCTGGGGGGGGGTAGCTTAGGATGATTCCAAGGGCCCAGCACTGGGGGGGGGGGCCCCAATTTTTTTTTTTTTTTTTTTTTTTTACTAGACATCACTCAAGTGTAGGTGTGTGTGTGTGTGTGTGTGTGTGTGTGTGTGTGTGTGTGTGTGTGTGTGTGTGTGTGTGTGTGTGTGTGTGTGTGTGTGTGTAGACTATTGCATTGGTCCATTCATTGAAGATGAACGCAATGCGACATCCTTTACTAGGCTCACCCACCAACAGTGCAGGTGCTGAACTGCTGATCCGAATGTATAGGTAAAAACCATATTATGCGTTTTCATCAATAAAAAAATGGCCAAAGACATTTTCGCTTGCGCGCTTACGCGCGCTCGCATTCACTGGGGGCCTACAAATACATTCTTTCATGGGGCCCAGAATCTGGAGCTAAGTTTCAAGTTTCTTTAATAGTTGTCATACAGAAGTACAGAATACTTTTATACAAAATGCTTCTTACTGTTGCGCTCCAGAGACTGTGCAAGACAAGATAAGTATGAAATAAAATAACATAGTAAAATTAGAAGTAAAAAAAATTAGGTCACAGTGTTCAGTTTAGACATATGTACAATGTTCGATGCAGAATAGACGTAGTTACCATACAATATACAATACTGTGCAGTGTACTAATATACAATACTATATAGTGCAAGGCAGAAATGGAGAAATGGGACGAGGTGCAATTTAGGTACAATTCACAGTAGGTGTACGAGTTGTAGTGCAAATCCTTTATCAATAAATATAAAGTGTAAGTGTGTTTGTGTGATCTAAAGTGTGGAGAGTGGGTGCTGCAGTGTGTTGTTTGTTTGAGTGAGTGTGTGCGTGTGGGTGTGTGTGCTGTGTGCATTTGATGGTTGTTGCATAGTGATTATTGTTCGTTTAGCAGCCTGATGGCCTGGGGATAGAAGCTTCTTCTGAGTCTTTCTGTGCTCGCCTTAAGACTCCGGTATCGCTTGCCTGACCGCAGCAGTTCAAAGAGGCAGTTGTTCGGGTGGCTCGAGTCCTTAATAATTCTCTTAGCCTTCCCCTTGCACCGCTTGTTGTAAATGTTCTGGAGGGTGGGAAGCCCCCCTCCAATTGTGCGTTCGGCTGAACGTGTCACTCTTTGTAGTCTGCTACGGTCTTGTGCAGTGCTATTCCCAAACCAGGAGGTGATGTTGCCGGTCAGGATGCTCTCTATTGTACATGAGTAGAAGTTCCTAAGGATCTTCTGACTGACTTGGAACTTCCTTAGGCGCCTGAGGAAGTAGAGGCGTTGTCGTGCCTTCTTCACAACACTGTCAATGTGTGTGGTCCATGTCAAGTCCTCGGATATGTGGGCTCCGAGGTACTTGAAACTGTTCACTCTCTCAACCGGTGCCCCGTCGATGCTGAGGGGGCTGTAGTCCTTGACCCCCGACCTCCTGAAGTCCACAATCATCTCTTTTGTTTTGCTGACGTTCAGGGAGAGGCAGTTCTCCTGACACCACTGTGACAGGTTCTCTACCTCTTCCAGGTAGGCCCTTTCGTCGTTGGCAGAGATCAGGCCCACCACTACTGTGTCATCAGCAAATTTGATGATGGTGTTGTTGTTCCGCTGTGCTACGCAGTCATGTGTGTACAGGGAGTAGAGGAGGGGGCTCAGAACACAGCCCTGGGGGGCCCCTATGTTGAGCGTGATGGATGAGGAGGTGCAGTTGCCGGCTCTTGCCACCTGGGGTCTGCCCGTCAGGAAGTCCAAGACCCACTGGCAGAGGTCATAGTTCAAGCCCAGGTCCCTGAGCTTGGCTATGAGTTTGGAGGGGACTATGGTATTGAATGCTGAGCTGTAGTCGATGAACAGCATTCTCACATAGTTCCCCTGCCTCTTGTCCAGGTGTGATGCTGCTGTGTGCAGCACATGGGCTATGGCGTCCTCCGTGGACCTGTTGGGGCGATATGCAAATTGCAGAGGGTCCAGGTTGATGGGGAGGGAGGAACAGATGTAGCCCTTCACTAGCTTCTCAAAGCACTTCATGGCTATGGAGGTGAGGGCTACAGGGCGGTAGTCGTTGAGGCAAGCGGGCGTAGATTTTTTGGGTACAGGGATGATGGTGGACTTCTTCAGACAGGTGGGGATGACAGCCTGTTCCAAGGACAGGTTGAAGATGTCAGTGAATACCGGGGCCAGTTGGTCAGCACAGACTTTTAGGACGCGGCCGGGGATGCCGTCCGGTCCTGCTGCCTTCCTGATATTCACTTTTTTAAAGATCCGTCTTTTTCAGCTACACCCCTGGCAGTGCTAACCACTGAACCCAGGACCTTCTTGCTGTGAGGCAGCAGTGCTAACCACTGTGAACCCAGGACCTTCTTGCTGTGAGGCAGCAGTGCTAACCACTGTGAACTCAAGACCTTCTTGCTGTGAGGCAGCAGTGCTAACCACTGAACCCAGGACGTTCTTGCTGTGAGGCAGCAGTGCTAACCACTGAACCCAGGACCTTCTTGCTGTGAGGCAGCAGTGCTAACCTTTGCTCACCCTTTGTGCCTCATCACACACTCTTATGTATGTTTAGAACGGGGAGGGCTATACTGTAATTGTTGTAATTAACTTTTGTTTTTCATATAGGTCTATGACAATTATCATACAGAATATAAGTGCAGCTTTATGCATATGGCCCAGAGTATTAACTGTTTTTATAAATAGAATAGCTACTGTTTGAGGTGTGTGTGTGTTTGTTTTTGTTGTGAAGCCTGTGTGTGTGTGTGTGTGTGTGTGTGTGTGTGTGTGTGTGTGTGTGTGTGTGTGTGTGTGTGTGTGTGTGTGTGTGTGTGTGTGTGTGTGTGTGTGTGTGTGTGTGTGTGTGTGTGTGTGTGTGTTTTTGCTGTGAAACCTCACTGCTTTGATATACGTATTACTGCATTTGTATTAGTATTGCGTTTTGGGATTTGAATTGATTGTGACTTGGTTTTCTACCTATATTGTGCAGCTGTTGGTATTCTATGTAGTGGCTCATGTCTCATTGACTGCCCTCTTTTTAAAGAGAAGAAAATATACATTCAATAAAGTTACTTTGGTCCCGTTCCAGATCTGTGTTTATTTAGTATATAGTACATATTCAGCTCTCATTACACAAGCGTAGGAGAAATATACTTTCCTTTTGTGCACTGGGTACATACTGCACATGTAGGCTTAAACTATGTTGCAGTGCTCTCTCCGTAGGCTGTAGGATGGATGGGCATTTAATTTACAGTATACGTGGGTTAGTGGATATGTGTGTATAATGTGTGTGTGAGTCAAGTCAGTTTTATTTATATAGCACATTTACAAATGACTAACAGCCAAACCAAAGTGCTTTACAACATGATAAAAACACTTACAATGCAATAAAATACACAAAAATTACAGAAAAAAGGTAAAGTACAGTACATATAAGAAAGCAAGGGCAAAGTGCAATATAAAAAGAGACAGGTAAATTGGATAAAAAGTCCAGGGTGACAGCGGACGTCATGTGTAAATACTAGGCTAGCTCTGGTCAAAGGCCAGGGAGAAGAGGTGTGTTTTGAGCAATGATTTAAAAACCTCTAGGCTCTGGGCAGATCTTATGTGGGGGAGGCTGTTCCAGAGCCGGGGGGCAGCAGCAGACCTTAGGGCTCTGGATGGGGTGTGGTGATGCAGGAGCTCAGCTACTGTAAGTACAGTGGAGCCAGCCCGTGTAGTGCTTTAAAAACAGTCCCACAACAGTATGTGGGCGAGTGTGTTTATACTGTACGGTTTGATATGTAGGTGCATCTGTGTTTCTGTGTGTGGGTGGATGCAGTACAGCATGTGTGGGTTTGTGTCCATCAGTGTCGGGTTCAATTCACTGAATTCAAGAAGTGGATTTTCACTCAAATTTAAAATACTGAAGAAAAGAAGAAAAAAAACGTTTGGCACGAAAAGCTTGTATCATCCAACCTACAGTGACGCGTTTAAATGAGAATGATTGTCTCATCAGCAAGTACAGGCATTTCTGTTTAAATTTTGAACTGAAAGTGCATTGATCCCAACACTGTGTGTGTGTGTGTGTGTGTGTGTGTGTGTGTGTGTGTGTGTGTGTGTGTGTGTGTGTGTGTGTGTGTGTGTGTGTGTGTGTGTGTGTGTGTGTGTGTGTGTGTGTGTGTGTGAGAGAGAGATTGGATAAGTGGGTGTGGGGGAGAGCCTAAGCACGAGCAACCCTTCTATAGTACCTGGTTCTCTCAGAGCTCTATTGACAGCAGCTAGAGAGATGGAGAGCTTGACATGTTTCTCAGAAACGGTAGAAGAAGGGGGGCTATCACTCTTCTCCGCCCTCCACGCTCCTTCCTCCTCCTCCTCACCCACGTCTCCTCTCTCGTGCACTGAGGACGTAAATGCCTTAGACAGATGTCTGCTGCCTCTTGTCTTAAAACCCTCAACGCGAGTTGCTGAGCTTGGCAAACTCTAATTAAGATCAATATTTCAATTTTTAGTAAAAGCGCGGTAGAAGAGAGAGGAGACGAGAGACTGAAGGAGAGGAATCATCTGTCCATGGAGACTCGCCGAGACAAAAGAGAAAGGTCAACTGACAAGTGTGATTCTTCACTTTGAGCGTGTGTGCGCGTGCACACTCACACACACACACACACACACACACACACACACATGTCCATTATTCTTCCCCTTGATGCGGAAGAAAAATAAACTAAGTAAGAGCCTGTTCCATCAATAAAGATAACATTTTCTCAGGGAATTCTAATTAATTCGTTCTTCATGCTCTTGGAATACATTCTCACTCACTCACTCACTCACTCACTCACTCACACACACACACACACACACACACACACACACACACACACACACACACACACACACACACACACACACACACACACACACACACACACACAGACACATTCCACATTCTGTTAAGGCATGTTTTACACATGCTCTTTGAGCAAAAAAATTATGTCTTCATGTATACATTGGAAAACGTGGATTAGGCCTCCTTAAACATTCCTAATTTTCAAAATGAGCCTGGCTGTTAACTTCACGTGTGTGTGTGTGTTTGTGTTTGCAAGTGTGCGTGCGCGTGTGTGTGTGTGAGAGTGAGAGCCAATACAACTAAAGCTTATATGCCTTCAGAGCAGCATTAGTGACTTAATAAAGGCAGTTACAAAACCCCCGGGTCTCAGATAACCTTCAGCCAACCCCGTCGCGGAGCCCGTCGGAGGGCTTTGGTTTGGAACGGGGGGCTACCTGCAGCCGGGCTCAAAGCCCACCGTCGATCTCTTCCTTTGCTGATGTCCATTTTGCTTTAAATCGGTAGAAATGCACGAGCAGCGAACTCACAATATGCAAAGGCACAATGAAAACCCTGACTTCAAGAATTTATGGCCCAAGCCCTCGGCCACAGACACTCCCTCTCTCTCTCCCTGACAATGAATGGACCACAGCAGATCTTCTTAAATGTGGCATTTCAATGCAGACTGCTTAGCTTGGCGTTTAAGGGGTCCGCTCCTGCTTATTTGATAAAAAACCCTCCTAATGACTTCAAACGCCTTGATATGGTTTCCGTTTCCCGCTCGTCTCACACTTTTCTTTTCATCCTCGCCAGCAGGTTTGAGGCGGGGAGGGCGCGTATTTCATGGGCGGCTCGGACAGGAAGTTAAGCTCAGCGCAGTGCAAGGTTTGCTGTTCACATCTGACCAAGTTAAACTTACTGCCGTCTGTTTTTCCCCACTTGGATAGGCCCATTTCGACGATATATTTCACATTATTATGTGTCAGTGTCAGTTGCTCGTTTGATGGGACGCTGGGGTCTCGTGTGTCCGTGGCTGCTGCCCGAAGAATCTATAAAAGAGGGAAGGGTCATCACGTCCACCGTGTAGCACGTGACCGCACGTTGGTGAGTGTGGAACATTTCAGTTCGGGCCGCATTGAGTTAAATGGGATCAGCCTTCTCCTAAGACCATGTAATGTATACAGGTTATTACCTCAATGTCAGAATCAGAATCATCTGCAATTTGTTGTTAACTAGCTAACATTTGATATATATTGATTGATGTATATTTCCTCAGATAGCTTGTATGTTTTTTAATACAGGCTTCAATAGAAATGGCACCAAAGTCTGGCACCAAGCAGAGCATAATAACGCTGGTATTCTGACGTGATGACCCTTCCATCTTTTATAGTTCCCTTGCCCCCCCCCCCCCCCCCCCCCCAAGACACTTATCACCGGTATCGACATCCTGCTCAACCTTCCGCTTTGATTTGCTTTAGCCCGCGTGCCTCTCCAGATGAAGACATATGTGGCCACGATGGAGGCTGCACGGGGCTTAATTATACGTCGATCCACGCGGAGATGAGTCGAGATGCAATTTGTGGTTAATTGCGAATGAAAACCCCAGCGCGAGGCCATCGCGAGGAATAGCCAATCATAATTAACCCGCTCGCGCCCATCACGCCCCCCCCCCCCCTCCCCTCGGAAATGCGCGGATTGATCTTTTTGCCAGGGGTGTCGGAGTTGCAACAGTCTAAAAAAATGGCACAGATACAACAAGCAAACTAATTTGCCAATTACAAATATTTTCTTTGATATCGACACGTGGGCTACAAAAAGAAAACACATTTCCTCATTTGGACCTTGTTTTAATGTAAAGGGTCGATGTATTATTTAATGTCCTAATAACTCTTCATTTAATATGATGAATTGAAAATGGCCCTGATGTAAACAAGACGAAAGTCTTTCTCTGGTCTGCATCCCCTTAACAATTGTGTGTATTGAGCTGTACTGTATATTGTACCCATTCTGCAATCTGTTAATAAAATGTGCAATCAATCAATCCTCCTTTATACGCAAATGTAGACAGGTTCTTGTAATTACTTCCATGCATTGTCTAGCTCCAATAGCTGTATTAGTGAGAACTATAGGAATGTCTGACTCCCACCTAAACGGACTACAACGTATGACGTATATTACCTTATACTGCACCTGTGTACTGTATACTTACTTACTCATAGTATATAGATTGTAAATTGTAACCATATTTATTGTAATGCATAATATAACTATTAGGGCATACAGACCCTCATTTGCACCTTGATTACACTGCCTACTTGCATGCATACGAGTTAATTATATTGTTATATTGTTTACACTGCCTATTTTTTTTTTTTTTACTGTACTATAATTGTATTACCTGTATTATGTCTTCTAGCACCATGTACCCGTATACCTCCCCTCCCCCCTCCCCATGCTGCCATGATGCCTGAATTTCCCCCAAGGGGATCAATAAATGAATATCTTACCTATTGGCCTATTTGTTTTGTTATAGACACTAGACACCGGTGTGGATTTTGATGAATTGTTATACAATTCACAGTTGACACGTCTCGTAATGTATATTATACATTTGAGAATCACACTTGTGAACGATTAAACCATAACATGTTGGATCGGGCAATTAAATTAGGTTATACTTAATCAAGTTACTTTCCACAACTGGGGTCTGAATGAATGAATGAATGAATGAATGAATGAATGAATGAATGAATGAATGAATGAAAACTTTATTAACAGATTGCAGAATGGGTACAATACAGTATGGCTCAATACACACAATTGTTAAGGGGATGCAGACCAGAGAAAGACGTTTGTCTTGTTTACATCAGGGTCCCCCGTTTTCAATTCATAGTGAAACGGTGGGGGAGGGAGGGGAAAAAAGGTTTACCCAATTCCAAGTAACTGAGAAACTAACGGGAGCTATATCATCTTTCTCCCGTTCCATCCTTGCTCCTCCTGGAGTGGCTGCCCGTGCAGTTGCATCTGCTCCGTCACTAGAGGGGGGATAAGCACCTGTTGCCCGCCTCTCCGCTCCGCTCTGCTCAGACAGCTGCCAGCACTGGACCAGCGAGGGAGCTGGCGATAGGCGAATGCAAATCCGACGCCGTCGCCTCCTCCTATTGGCCCGTCACACCTCTAGGTTGGCGGGTCGTGGCAACGCCTCCTCCTTATTCGCCCGTCGCACCTCTAGGTGGGCGGGTCGTGGCAACGCCTCCTCCTTATTGGCCCGTCGCACCTCTAGGTGGGCGGGCCGGGGCGACGCTGTCTGTTATAAGTGCAGATTGCCTTGCCCAGTGGCTCAGTGACACTGCGTGGTTGCGCCGCAGAGCTTAAACAAAACAGCAACCTTACTCCGGCCCATAGAGAGAGAGAACGAATTGGAATTTATCACCTCTCATATAAACATATACACACACATACATAACACGCCGAGGCAAAAACAACAACAACAACAACAACAGCAACGTACCCCGAGTGAGGGGCACGACCGTGCGCATGGGACCGAATCCGTGAGTAGAACGACTAGAACAAATCTGGACTGACCACTGAACACACGGGACCAGAATCTCCAGTCCCACCGCCGCCGAATGAAGTATCCGTTTATCGGCATCCGACGTGTTCTTGATTATATGAACTCTGAACACTTTTCTTCTCCACACACCATTCCATTTCGGATCCAACGCGTTGAGAAGTGGGACTTTTACGCGCATCTTTACGCACGCCTGTCTAGCGTTGTGTGACCGTTGTCTGCCCTCTTGAGGTTCGTGTGTGGAAAGTTTTTTTTGGGGGGGTTACTGTGTAAATACTGCTACAGTAACTCAAGCCTGTTCGCTGGGACGTTAAGAGCTAGAAGGGACCGAGGAGAAGAAGAAGGGATACTGGGGGAATATTTCAAACACAGACGAAGGAAGGAGACGAGACGAGCAACTGTTTTATTTAATTTTTTACCAACTCAAGGACAGTAAATCGTATAGGAGGCGAGTCGATGCAGAGGTGAAGCGAGGACAAGACAGGTTGGTGTCTCCAAATGCACCGGGGGGCTCGAGTTTCACCAGGCCCGGCTCCGTGGTATTAAAGCGTGCATTTGACCTGCAGGATAAGTTGTCGACAAGAGAGCCAGGCGGAGGCGAGCTGGCAGGTGTACAAGTTCATTTACATGCATACGTATATTCACGCCACTATATATAGACGTTGTTTTAAGGACTAGCAGCCTTTTCCTCCCACCCGACCAGACTTGCAGCTGCACGCACCAGGGGCGTGCGTACGTCTAAATATATATCACCCGCACAGTCTTGTGTTCCTCCTCGCAATCTGTATCCGAGAGAGCTGCCCGGCGCTGCCGCAGGTTTAGCCGTGAGGGCGGGGGTCGTCGCATGGACTGACATGGCCACCGACCTCGCCATGAGCGCAGAGCTGCCCAACAGCCCTCTGGCTATCGAGTACGTCAATGACTTCGATCTGATGAAGTTCGAGGTGAAGAAGGAACCCCCCGAGGCCGACCGCTACTGCCACCGCCTCCCGCCGGGTTCTCTGTCGTCCACCCCCATCAGCACCCCCTGCTCCTCCGTGCCTTCCTCGCCGAGCTTCTGCGCCCCCAGCCCGGGCGCCCCGCCGAACCAGAACCTCACCAACGGCGTCGGCAGCAACAACAATAACAGCGGCAGTAATAACACTCAGAACAGCACGGGGGGCAAACCGCAGCTGGAAGACCTGTACTGGATCCCCAGCTACCAGCACCACATCAACCCAGAGGCGCTCAACTTGACCCCGGAGGATGCGGTGGAGGCCCTGATCGGTAACGCCCATCACCATCACCACCATCACCAGGGCTACGAGGGCTTCCGCGGGCAGCAGTATGTGGGAGAGGACCTGTCCACGGCCTCGACGGCGCACCATCACCAGGCCCACCACCATCACCACCACCACGGCCACCACGCCCGCCTCGAGGACCGTTTCTCGGACGACCAGCTGGTCAGCATGACGGTGCGGGAGCTCAACCGGCAACTGCGCGGCTTCAGTAAAGAGGAGGTGATCCGCCTGAAACAGAAGAGACGCACGCTTAAGAACCGCGGCTACGCGCAGTCCTGCCGCTACAAGCGTGTGCAGCAGAGGCACATGTTGGAGTCGGAGAAGTGCACGCTGCAGAGTCAGGTGGAGCAGCTGAAGCAGGACGTGGCGCGCCTCGCCAAGGAGCGGGATCTTTACAAGGAGAAGTATGAGAAGCTGGCCAGTCGGACCTATAGTGGCGGCGGTGGTGGGCCCGCTAACAACAGAGATCCGTCCGCGGGCAACCACGGGAAACAGCCCAACACTGAATTCTTCATGTGAGAGACTCATTTGTAGCATAATAATAGACTGATATTGTATCCCCGGCCCAACCCCATCCCTCCCCACCTAAACTTAATTTAAAAATATTATTAATATTTTTTCTCAGTTTGCATTTTGTTTACAGTTATTCTCCTCTGACAACGGACTATAATTGTACATTTAAAAAAGAACACACAATTTAACAATGCTTCATATCTAGACAAATAAGCATTAGGTGCGCACATAAGTAATCCTTGTGCGCATGATAAGTCTTAAATGTGTTTGTTTGGATGAACCTCTCTGTAGCCACACAGACCTCTGGACATGGGATCACTTTGTCAAACCGAAAGACTACTCTCCGATGCAATATAATCGATACAAGGAATCATGATCAATTAAGTCTTACTGAGCCCCTCTGACGACGAACAAGACTGTCTTAATACAGAGAGAGATTTTTTATCTTAAAATCCGGGGGATGAATTTACGTTTTTATCTTTGTCAGATTGTTGGGACTGAAACAGAAGCGAGCAGACACGGAGGGCAGGGGGAAGCAATACATATATACTCCCCGACCAGGTGAAGGTGTCGGTGGAGGGACAGTCTCTGACGCAGAAAAAGGACATTTGAATATTGCAAGTCTAGTTTCCGCCCCTATTAGCAACCCTGCATGCAGGACATGTATGGTACCCCGAACCTCCAGTCATCCCTAAAGTCCTTACACATGTATGGAAACGCATGGCCCATGGTTCTCTGTTTGATCGCTTCTCCCCCTCTCTCCCCCCTTTCTCCTCTCCTCCTCCCATCAGTAAGGCCTGGGTAATGCGAAAACCACTAAAATTATCTCCCAATAACCCCCCCCTCCCGAGAGGTGCAAGGAGGACTGCAGACGAATCGCGCGAATCGACGAGTAAATAATGGATGCGTCTTTGCCGCTATTTTCAATCAATTTTTCTATTGTTTTAAAAAGAAAAGAAAAACAACAAAAAAAGATATGAACTGAGCCAGATTTTAGACTGTATTTATTTCCACCTGTACATACGTGTAGAGAACAGTTACTGTGTTATTTTACCCTCTTTCTAAAAAGAACAGCTTTTGTTGCTTGATTCTTCAAAAACGTCTTAATACTACAATGTTTGTATGTTACAGCATGCAAATAGTCAATGGAAACCCTCCCCCTACTGTATAATGTCAAGGGAAGCCTTTACTGCACTAAGAAGAGATCAAATTGGAGAAACCTTTTTTAAATTATATATATATATATATATATATATATATATATATATATATATATATATATATATATATATATATATATATATATATATATATATATATATATATATATATATATATATATATATATATATATATATATATATATATACTGACCTCTGATCTGTTAAGACTCAAAATGTGGACATGAATTTGACAGAAGACTCCCAGACCATATAAGAAAAATTAAGGACTGCATTCGCTGCTAAAACTCTATGCACCATCCTGACGATGAAAAAAGAACAAACACTTACTATATAGGCATACGTTTTGTCTTTATTTTTTATTTATTTTTATTTTACTTTTTTAAAAGGTATAGCCTACGATTTCTAAGGCCTGTGGGTTATTCTGCAGTCCCCATGTCTTAAACCCTTCTATCTGATAGGAGGATGCTTGTTAAAAAGAGGCAACGTATACCGGTGGCACAAACTGCTGTCTTGGAGTAACTCAATCCATTATCCTGTCAACAAGAATCCCTAGTTTGTGTGTTACCTGCTGCCTAGATATATGTGCAATATTGTGCAGAAGTCGCCTGCCATAGCTGTACACCTGTTGAATGGCGACTTGTGCAGTTATGTGGACGGAAATTAGAACATGAGTCTGATCACTGATGCCACGAAATAGCACCCATGTAATGCAAACAAATTAGAGGATGAATTCTCATTTGGCCTAATAATGTTTTGTAACATGTCTGGAATCGTTTTCAATATAGGGCCCATCCCTTTAACCTTGGTGTTTTTATATGAGGACAAATAATAATACAAACCAATTTATTTTGTCTAACCCTTGCCCCCCCCCTGCCAATCAATTCATCAACTTCGGTGCTGGTCAACATTTTCCTTGGCCAAATTTCTAATTCATTTGACTTTTTGGTTCAATTAAATCCCACATTTGGGCATTTCATCCCGAGGTTTAAGCCGGTAGATATTGTCTGGATCTGAGTAAGATGGTGAAGTAACTTCTGCACAGTGCTGTTTATGTATATCTGTACATATAATTTCTATATTTATTCGAGGAACATGTCCTAACGTGTCAACAATGTCCGAAGGTGTCAACAAGTGAAAACATGCAAATGTTTCGAAATGGAATGTTGTTGAGAATCTTGTTTTCATAATGTTTAATAAAAAGTTCTGTCGGAAATCTACATTCAACTGATCCCGTCATTCGTTTGTAATTAACAGTGGAAATTGGCCATTTCGATTTAGCAAAAGCTGGACACCTCTTAATTATATTATTAATAGGTTTTTATTTCACTTGGCTTGTCGGATTTTGCTTGAATTTCATCCATCACGTGGATTCAATACGAAAATAGTCATTTAAATACAAAGCTATAATTAAAAAAATATTTACTATCAATATAATTTACTAAATCATTAATTATAAGCACCATTATTATTACAAATGACCTGATTCAAATGGAAAGAATAAAAACAGTCAAATTAAGAATGGGGAACTTATGTCTCGCTTACACCTCCGACAGGAACATTTAATTTGAACGAAATTCACTCCGGATTTATGGTAAATATAAAAACATTTAAATCAATCATTTAAAATCGAAACTTTTTTGTGATCAATAGTTAACTTAATTAACATAATTAAACACGAAAAAATTAGCAAACTAACCTGTGGGCATAATGTTGCCAAAACGCAATGAATAGCCCAATCATATGAAAATTATAATTATCTTTATAATGTTGTAAGTAACTACAAACAGCATATATGCACAGTATATCCATTAATTTGTAAGGGCTTGGCTATATATAGTCTATCCTGTCGTTTCAGAAGAACAGCTGAATAATTAACTAAAACGAGATGAATAATTTAAAATCGAACTTACATTCCTTCATGTTTGGGTGTTTAATTTTGCCCCTGGGCAATTGTCTATAATATTTCTTCAACTATAACGGCAGTTCGCATTTGAACCATTGAGGTGATGATAGAACGCGGTTATTGCGTACATTAGTCTCATTTAGCCCGTGTCTAAGAGGAAGGCTCGGACAGATGAGAGAGGTTGTTTTGCTATCTGGCAACATCAGTGGACCAATTTGTCTCTGTGTAATGTGCCACGCTGCCCGGCCCGCGTGCCGCCCAGCTCGCTGCTCGCTGTCCCGGGACTGCCCGTCAATCAGCCGGCCTCCCCTCAGCCTCCTCCGCCTCTCTCCATGTCAACCCGCGGTGGATTGATGGCTCTCTGAGGGACGCGGCCTGTTTACCGCCCCGGTGTGAAGCTCAGCGCGGTGGAGGCGCCTGCTGCTGCCACGACTAAAGACAACAGGGTAAGACAGTAGACTCTCTCTCTCTCTCTCTCTCTCTCTCTCTCTCTCTCTCTCTCTCTCTCTCTCTCTCTCTCTCTCTCTCTCTCTCTCTCTCTCTCTCTCTCTCTCTCTCTCTCTCTCTCTCTCTCTCTCTCTCTCTCTCTCTCTCTCTCTCTCTCTCTCTCTCTCTCTCTCTCTCCCTCTCTTTATCTCTTTCGCTCTAACGTATTGTCTGTGGCGTATGTGTGTTCGTGTGTGTGTGCGTGTGCATGCGCGCGCAGTGTTTGTGTGTAAGAGAGAGTATGAATGTCTCTGTGTCGTGTGTGTGTGTGTGTGTGTGTGTGTGTGTGTGTGTTGTGTGTGTGTGTGTTATGGGGATTTGTGAGCTCACTAAGATGCATTCGGTTGTCTTTCCTCTCAGGATGGAGGCAGGTTTGGGACAGAATGATGCTGCTGATCATTTAGTGTTGGGTGGCGACACGTTAACACGCTATACAATAACATTACTTTTCCCAGTAAGTAGTGTAACTAATTACGACCTCAATTTCAGTAATAATGTGACAGTTACCCCATAAAAACAACAACTCGTTACACTGTGATTTTCTCAAGACCAAAGAAGACAAGAACGTGACTAATTGTTGATCTGTAATCTATCCAAACTGCACCCAAGGCTTGTAAGAGAACCCAATGTAAAAAAAAAAAGAGAAGATCTCACTCTAAAAGGATGAAACAGCACTTCCTCGACCCCTGGGTAGAATTCAAGTTTATACGTCATCAGCGCTGTTTCATCCTTTTGGTGTGGGAGAGGAGGCTTGCATGTTCTCCTATTTCCCACTTAAATACGATACAAAATAAGACCTCAAATCTCTTGGAGCACCCGCTGTCCACAGCACATCAGCGGGTTGTTTAAACACATTGGCCATCGTCAGTTTAAACCAGCTGTGATTCTGTTCGAACCTGAAGTATAGTAGCCTTGTTACCAAACCGCCAACGCTGTTGGGGAAAAGGCTGCATGGTTCTCAGTTAATGAGCTTTCACACCAGGCAGAGGTGCTGCGCTGTGTGGCACCGTGTCTGGGCCCTCCGTTGAAAACGGAGCTCTATAGCTCACCACATAATCGGTGCTTGCGGCAGCGTGCGTGTCTGGTTTGAAAATCCCTTGAGGTGCTGCTATACCCCGACGTGATCATTCGCACAGAGGCGCACAGGAGACAGCCTATATGTTGTACCGAATGTTGACGATAAGAAAGGGGGTAACGGAGGTAATGTAACGAGTAATGTAAGATAATTACTGCTCCCAGAGAGTAATAAGTAAAGTGATACTATTACTTTTGAAATGAGGAACGAGGAATATATAACTTGTTTGTGTGTGTGTCTGTGTGTGTGTGTCAGTGTGTGTGTGTGTGTGTGTGTGTATTGTCTCTTGTGTTTCTCAGTTTCTTTCTGTATAATGTGAATCTGTGTATTTCAGTGTGTCTACCTGTGCGTGTGTGTTTTTCTGTGTGTGTCTGTGCACACATCTGTGTGTGTGTGTGTGTGTGTTATAAAATCACAACACACACACACCAGCGCAAACATGGGGTTATAGGTCATTGGGGTGGGGCTATTAGACGTGGGGTTATAGGTCGTCAGGGTGATGGGGTTATTAGACGTAGGGTTACAGTTCAAATAGAAATGGAAACCTAAGCGGCTCACTACTGCGCGCATGCTTGTCATGCGTTTGCATGCTCACTAAAGTGTGTGTGTGTGTGTGTGTGTGTGTGTGTGTGTGTGTAGCAGTGTAGCTGTACCATGTGGAAAGTCAAAGAGTACATGTTTCCAATAGGCTGATGATCAACGCTGCAAGATTTAGACCAAATAAATAGCCAGAACTGTCCCAAACATATGTGCTCAAAGTCATTATGGTCTCATATTTGCCAGTAGTCTTTTCAGTTATTGGGGTTAATCACAACAAGTTAATCAAAATCAAATCAAATCAAATCTAATTTATTTGTAAAGCCCGAAATCACAAGGTAATGTCCCCATGGGCCGGACATGTCTTCTTTAAACAAGTCAAGAAGAAACATCACAATAAATCAAGAACAATAACCCACCATTAAATCCAAAATAAATGTAAAATAAATAAATAAATAAATAAATAAATAAATAACTAACTAAATAAATAAATAAATAAATAAATAAATAAATAAATAAATAAATAAATAAATAAATAAATAAATAAATAAATAAATAAATAAATAAATAAATAAATAAATAAATAAATAAATAAATAAATAAATAAATAAATAAATGCAACACTCCCAGACATACCCCAGCGAAGGTAAGATAAAACTCACTAAAAACCTAGCAATAGGAAAAAAGCACCACAGGCGATGTGGAGAGAAACCTTAGAAGGGCCGTTCAAGGGGGGATCAAGGGAGGATACAGTTGGTCTCAGAGGGTTACTGTGGCTGCGTTCACACTGCAGGCCGAAGGTGCTCAATTCTGATTTATTACTCAGATCAGATTTTTTGTTTGGCCGTTCACATTATTTTCAAAATGTGGCCAATATTAGATTCCAGTGTGAACTGGTCACGCTCCTGAACTGACCCGCAGGCTCAAATGAACAATAAAGAAGATTGAAAAAATAATTTTCTTTTGACGAATGTATAGAGAGACGTAAAAGTCGCATGAAAGTTGCATGAAAAGATCAGACCTGTATCTGATTTCGGACCACATTATGAAAGTGGCCCAAATCAGAATTTAAAAGATGTGATTCCATAAAAAAAATTTGATCACACTTTCATACAAGAATCAGATCTGAGTCACATATTATATAAGCAAACCAATAATGATCTGGGCCTTTTTGGCTGCTGTGTGGAACGTATAGCCATTGATATTGACTGATGTCATTCACCAAGATGACACATTTGGAGCTTAATTGGTTAACTTAAAAGTAATGATTATAGTATTGTTGGTCTCAGTCCAACCCATTCAACCCATTCAGATTCAGATTCAGATTCAGACAACTTTATTGATCCCACGTGGGGCAATTCATATTGTAGCTTTGCACAAGTAACAAACACATATCAACGACAACACAGCAACAACAACATTCCATGCTATACACAGTCCAGTAAAAGTAAAAGTAAAAACAGACAGGTGTATAGGTTATAGTGACTACTGTCTGAGTTTAAAAGTCTGATAGCCGAGGGGACAAAAGATTTAGCGTAACGGTTGGTCCTACTCAGTGGCGGCCGGTGTGAACTACATTTGGGTGGGTGCGGGGGGGGGGTGAATGGTGGGGGGGGCAAGCGGACAGCTGACCAAGCTTATACTGACTCATAACGTTACCAACGTTAAGTCGAGTTCATTCATACTGCACTAGTACACATATGATCAATCCAATAATGAACACATATATATATCCTGTCATTTTAAACAAGTTACCATTCATTCATTCATCCATTATGCGTCACCTGCGGCAAAATTAAATGTTATAGTTCAACAACAACACGCTGTGTTGAGAGAGCGAGAGAGAGAGAGCGAGAGAGAGAGAGAGCGAGAGAGAGAGAGAGAGAGAGAGAGAGAGAGAGAGAGAGAGAGAGAGAGAGAGAGAGAGAGCGAGAGAGAGAGAGAGAGAGAGAGAGAGAGAGAGAGAGAGAGACCGCATTAACTCACTTTGTTTAGGTGAAACGTGGTCCAGGAGGGCTTGATAAAGTGTATATGTCCACTGTCACACAGTCCCAGACTGTAGTATATCCACTGTCCAGACTGCATCCAGCTAGCCAAATAGCTTCTTGTTAGCCAGGTTAGGCACCACAACACAACAGCATCGAACAGCCTGCAAACTGTGGTGTTATGTTAATATGGGTGCGCTATACGAGAGTGGACAGGCCACCGTACCGGGGTCAGGGGGAGTTCGAGAGGAACCTAGAATGGACACCCGTGTAATGTAGCGACGCATAATCGAATAAAGATCCTAACAACCAAAGCAGAGGACTCACGTATTTGTTACCGTGTGAAGTAACACGACATGGTGTCAGAAGTCCTGCAAGAGTTGTGTATGAGTTCGGTCGGACGTTAAAGTGCCATTTGAGACTCGTTGATGACGAAGAAAAGCAGAAGGAAGAAAAAAAAGATGCTGGCTAATAACGCTTCAGCCCCGGTAGCGGCAGCGGTTTCAAGTGCTACGTTTAGCATCCAGCCTCCCGAGTCCTTCGACTTTTCAAAGCCGCAAGAGTGGGCCAAGTGGATACGCAGGTTCGAAAGATTCCGTCTGGCAAGTAACCTAAATGCTAGCTCTGAAGATAATCAAGTCAACACGCTAATATATTGTATGGGCGATGAGGCGGACGATATTTTACATGGATTAAATCTGGCTGTTGATCTACGACGTACGTACCAAGGAGTGCGGGATGGATTGCAAGGTTTCTTCGTGGTCAAGAAAAACGTGATCTATGAATGAGCCAAATTTAATATGCGCAAACAGGGAGAATGTGAAACAGTCGACTCCTTTGTGACGGCATTGTATGCGCTGGCGGAGCATTGTACATACGGAGTGTTACATGATGAACTTATACGTGACAGGCTTGTCGTCGGTCTGATGGATAAGCGGCTGTCAGAACGCATGCAGCTGGACCCAGACTTGACCCTGGAGAGGGCAATGAACATGGCGAGGCAGAGTGAGGAGGTGAAACGACAGCAATCCTCTCTGCGAGGGGACGCCAGGACAGAGGCAAGTGACATTAAATCGGTGGACAGGGTGTTTAAGAGCAGTAGCAAGAATTATGCTAAGAACAGCCCCCAACAGGCTAACAGCTAACCAGCCAAATCACACAGTACCCAGTACTCGAGGGGGAGAAGTGTCCAGTGTCATAAATGTGGCAGTTCTCAGCTCCACCCACAGCGCGATTGTCCTGCTAATGAGGTGAAATGCCATTCATGTGGGAAGATGGGGCATTATAAACGTGTGTGTAAATCTTCCAAAAATGTACATGAGGTTGAAGAAGACTATTCCTGCTCCTGTGATGGGGAGGAGGAGCACATGTTCTTGGGCAGCATCACAACTGATGGTGAGCCATGGATGGTCGACATAGACATCAATGGCAGACGTGTGCCATTCAAAATAGACACTGGCGCTGATGTTACTGTGATGCCTCACACTGTATTCAGAGAGATCTACAGACACAAGGATCCACCTACCCTACAGAAAGCAACAAAACCACTGATGGGACCTGGGAGGAGTCCACTAGATGTTGTGGGCGTCGCCAAGCTGTTGCTGAGGAGAGGAGAGAGAGAGGTGTTGGAGGACGTGTACGTCGCTCGACACCTGCACTCAGCGTTGCTGGGGAGACCTGCTATCAACAAGATGGAGCTTGTGGCACGTCTAGACAGTATCACGATGGAGACGCTCAAGACGACCTAACCGAAGATATTCAGTGGTCTCGGTGAGATAAAACA
Source organism: Notolepis coatsorum (assembly GCF_963971535.1). Classification (NCBI taxonomy): domain Eukaryota; kingdom Metazoa; phylum Chordata; class Actinopteri; order Aulopiformes; family Paralepididae; genus Notolepis; species Notolepis coatsorum. The sequence continues at coordinate 164,270,199 of NC_140166.1, forward strand.
GCCGTATGCAATCAGGCTGAAACCGGGGGCTCAACCATTCTCACTGAAGACGCCCAGAAGGATTCCATTGCCACTGATGGACAAAGTCAAGCAAGAACTGTCCCGCATGGAAAGCCTCGGAGTGATCAGCCGGATCGAGGAGCCAACCGACTGGTGCGCTGGCATGGTAGTAGTCCCTAAGAAGAAGACAGGTGACGTACGCATATGTGTCGATCTCACAAACCTCAATGAGTCAGTGTGCCGGGAGAAATACACCCTGCCAACAGTCGAGGAAACACTGGGAATGCTGGCCGGAGCCAGGATATTCAGCAAGTTAGAGGCAAACATGGGATTTTGGCAAATACCCCTGACTGAGGAGTCGTCAAAGTACACAACCTTCATCACGCCGTTTGGTCGTTACCACTTTAATCGCCTACCTTTCGGCATCGCCTCCGCCCCAGAACACTTCCAAAACAGAATGGTGACTGAGGTCACAGAGGGGCTGGAGGGTGTCGTCTGCCACATGGATGATGTGCTGGTGTGGGGCCGATCACAAGAGGAGCATGACGCTCGTCTGCATGTCGTGCTGGGGAGGATCGAGAAAGCAGGAATCACCCTGAACACCGACAAGTGCAACCTGTCAAAAGAAGAGGTGACCTTTCTAGGCCATGTGATCTCCAGCAGTGGCATCAACCCCGACCCGAGTAAGACGGATGCCGTGAGGAGGATGGAGGAGCCGACAAATGTCAGTGAGCTCAGAAGCTTTCTCGGCATGGTAAACCAGCTGGGGAAGTTTATCCCGCAGCTGGCGGAGAGAGACAAGCCCCTGCGAGACCTTCTGTCAAAGAAGAACTGCTGGCTGTGGGGTATTGAGCAGGCCAGAGCCTTTCAAGATTTAAAAGATGCACTAATATCTCCACCAGTGTTGGCCATGTACGATAACCACAGGGAGTGCAAAGTCTCAGCGGATGCGTCCTCGTACGGCTTGGGGAGTGTGCTTCTCCAAGAATGGGATGGAGTGTGGAGACCAGTAGCCTATGTGTCGCGGTCTCTCACACAGACTGAGCAGAGATACGCACAGGTTGAGAAGGAGGCCCTGGGGTTGACCTGGGCTTGCGAGAGGTTTAGACATTTTCTCATCGGCAGACACTTCCAGCTGGAGACGGACCACAAGCCTCTCCTGAGTCTCCTGGGGTCTCAGGCGTTGGATGATCTCCCTCCACGGATTCTACGCTTCCGGATGCGCCTGATGTGCTATTCCTATTCCATTGCACACGTGCCAGGGAAGAGCCTGTGGACTGCTGATACGCTCTCACATGCTCCTGTGAAGAGGAGAGAGACACCAGAGGAGAAGGAGTTATTTGAGAATACAAATATCTATGTGGACATGGTAATGGAGAACCTGCCAGCGAGCACTGCCTACCTGGACGAGCTGAGAGAGCAGTTGGAGGGGGACAGTGTGTGTGCACAGGTGAAGCAGCGGTGTACAGAGGGATGGCCAGCACACAACAGTGAACCGGCTCTCAGGCTGTACTGGGCAGAACAGGCGTCACTCACAGTAGAGGATGGACTGTTGCTGAGGGGAAGCAGGCTTGTAATCCCTTCAACAATGAGAAACAACGTGCTTGCCAGGCTGCATGAAGGTGCAGGGAGCGCGCACGGCAGTCTGTATGGTGGCCCGGGCTCAGCCAGCAGCTGAATGAGCTGGTCCTCAACTGCCGAACATGCAGCAAAGAGAGAGAGAACCAAAGGGAGCCCCTGATGCCATCTCAATACCCGGGGCGACCGTGGCAGAAGTTGGGAGCAGACCTGTTCATGCTGGAGAGCAAGACTTACCTGCTGGTCGTGGATTATGCATCAAGGTACGTGGAGATCGCTCTGCTGACTCCCACAAAATCAACAGACGTCATCCACCACCTGAAGTCAATATTTGCACGGCACGGTATCCCGGAGGAACTGGTGACGGATAATGGGCCGCAATTCTCCGGAATGGCCTTTGCGACATCATATGGGTTTCGCCATGTCACAAGCAGCCAGAGATATCCCCAGAGTAATGGGGAGGCAGAACGTGCTGTCAAGACGGTAAACGGCCTCCTGAAAAAGGCAGCCGACCCATACCGTGCTCTGCTGGCATACAGAGCCACCCCGTTGCATAACGGATACAGTCCAGCCCAGCTTCTTATGGGGAGGAGACTCCGAACAACGATACCAACGCTTCCTGCTCTACTGGTCCCTGCTCTTCCCGACAGTAAGGCGGTTGTTCTGAAGGAAGAGGAGAAGAGAATGAGAGATGCACAAAGCTACAACCGGCGTCATCGTGCACGAAGTCTCGACAGGCTCACTCCAGGAAAGGAAGTGTGGGTCACAGGTCAAAGTGCAACTGGAGTTGTGGTCAGCAGTCACCCCACTCCACGTTCGTACATCATAGATGGACCCCATGGAACATTAAGGCGAAACCGTCGCCATCTCGTCCCCATGGAGCCCTCACCGGAGCAGAGTGCAGCAGAACCTACGGAGCAGGAGGTCCTGGAACCACCAGATACTCCCAGAACCAGGTCTGGGAGATGTGTGGTGAAACCAACTAGGTTGGACTTGTAAGAGACAGTAGAGAGAGATTAAAGAAAAGTGACATTCCTGCAATAGAATGAAAGAGGTTTATGGTTAAGCTAAGACATGTGTTTCATGTTTATATATATATTCGTTTAGATATAATGTTCGAAAGAAAGCAATTGCTATGTTTAATATAGCCTATGGTTTATATGGCGTTAAAGAAAATGTTTAGATCAGTTCAGATCGGAACAGACCTTTTAGATATAGAGGCAGAATAATCCTCTAAGGTCTGGGGAATCAATGGCAGTCTACCCATTGATTCTAGAAAGGGAGATGTGGTGTTATGTTAATATGGGTGCGCTATACGAGAGTGGACAGGCCACCGTACCGCGGTCAGGGGGAGTTCGAGAGGAACCTAGAATGGACACCCGTGTAATGTAGCGACGCATAAGCTAATAAAGATACTAACAACCAAAGCAGAGGACTCACGTATTTGTTACCGTGTGAAGTAACACGACACAAACTACCTGGCGTTCTATCGCCCTGCTCTAAGACAAACTCTAACCTTAACCAACTTTGAAAGAGTGCCTAAGCTTAACCGTCGAAAGAACTTGCTGTCATGCTCTAAGACAAACTCTAACCTTAACCAACTTCGAAGAGTAACTAAGCTTAACCAGTGTAGAAACAGGCGTCGGCCAATCAGAGAGCGTCTCCGAGAAATGCGGCTAGAGCGTCTCCGAGAAATGCGGCTACGGAAAGTATAGACGCTGCTTGCTTAGATGATATAGATCGCTTGAAAACGCGCCCGGCTTCCATCATATTACATCATATTTCAACGCACAGTGCGTTACGTGCGTTGACCTATTTGATTGGCTGCGAGGATACAGCGATGAAACCAGTGCACGCCCTGCTGTGCGCGATATGTCTCGCCCCGGCCTGAGAGGTAGTTACTAGTGTCACTTTCTGTGAATGAAAAACTATTATTTATATTTGATATATTAATGTTATATTGTGCATTGGAAACACAAACATACTTAAAATGAGTAAATATTATTCATTTTAAACATGTTTATTTTATTTCTAGGGCTAAAAAAGAAAAAAAAAAGAAAAGAAAAAATCTTCTTCTCTCTTTTAACCAGGGAGGGCGGCGCTCTAGCGCCCACTATTGGCCGGCCGCCACTGGTCCTACTCAAAGGAACATTATAACGGCGGCCAGAAGGCAACAGTGAAAAACCGCTGGGACAGAGCATGGAGAGGTTGATTTGTGATACTCGTCCCACTGAACCAACAGATAAAAGAAAATGTTACGAGGCTTTCAATAAAATAACCATAAAAAGTGCTCAGGATCTTCTCACTAACATTAAAAGAGTCTCAACAAGTAGATCCTCTGCTGACCTTTTTTTACAATGGACTGTATTTAAGTTGAACTTCAGTTTACAATCAAACACAGTTCCCAGATACTTCCCAGGACTCAACAATCTGGACATCCTCGTCGTGAATAACACTGGCTTGATGATCGGAGTCAATTATCATATCTTTAGTTTTAGAGACATTGAGGTCCAAGTAATTATACCCATTCAACACATGCCCCCTGCATCACATTGTGTCACGCTGGTCCCACAACCTCTGCTTGTATTCTTCATGCTCTGACACCCTTAGGTGTGTGTCCATTCACTGTGTTTGGCCCTCTGCGTTATCCGTAGTTTCACAGTCTTGTTGGTTTTGGGATCACAGGCTTTCAGAAAACAGGACAGTCATTTGCCCAGATCAAGACCCTGCAATGCCTGTATGCAAAAATAACTGTATAGCTCTCTCTCTGTGTGTGTGTGTGTGTGTGTGTGTGTGTGTGTGTGTGTGTGTGTGTGTGTGTGTGTGTGTGTGTATGTGTATGTGCATGTGCATGTGCATGTGCATGTGCATGTGCATGTGCATGTGCATGTGCATGTGCATGTGCATGTGCATGTGCATGTCTATGTCTATGTCTATGTCTATGTCTATGTCTATGTCTATGTCTATGTCTATGTCTATGTCTGTGTCTGTGTCTGTGTCTGTGTCTGTGTCTATTAGACGGTGGGCCGTACCTTGCTAGAGGCTTCCGTTAGTGAAATGATTGGTCTGGTTTTAGAGAGTATATGTTATTGTAATATGAACTACATAATATACTATAATAACACATTTCCGTTTGTTAGCAACGGTTTTTGGGTCATATCTTTATGAAAATGTATGTGTTGATAAGCTAAAAACTACCTACGTTTGTGAAAAGGGGCGTTGCTGCGAAACCAATCAAAACGCGTTACAACGTCAGGTGACTTGATTTCTCCCAATGACATTCCTCCAACTCAGAAACTAGGAAGTAAATATTGCGTCTCGTCTGTTGACAACAGTGGATTTAGCTCTCAATCGGTAAGCTCTTAATTCATATACATTACTATTGAAATGCATTTTTACTTAACTTTACAGCATTATTCAAACATGATAGGAAGTTATGAGTCATCAGCAGTTTATATGCAGTCCGTTTTGCCGTCAGATTATACATGGCAAATGGTGTAGCCAGCTCACATAGACTAACGTTACGTTAGCATAGTCACTTTCTCAGATAGCAATCTAACATTACGTTAGTGGAAATCAAACAACTCTAACCCAATACTAATAAGTTGTTTCACATTCTTGTTGGGTGTTACACTATGAATGACGGTATAGCGGTCTGTGTTGTTGCCTGTGACGTTAGAAGTTTGAGGTGACGTTGTCACAACCGTTACATATGTACAAAATATACTGTCTCATAAATATACTCTTCCAATATATAAATATACATATAAATATATTGTTTTAGATGCTGTTGTCACTATGAATTAAAAGTGGGGGGCCCTGATGTAAACAAGACAAACGTCTTTCTCTGGTCTGCATCCCCTTAACAATTGTTTGATATTGGATGGTCCCTGTGCTGTTGTTTTTCTTGTACAGAAATACTGTGTAATCTCTGTAACATCTGAAATGGTACTTTGCCTCTGCAGCAACCAGATACACCCCACGTATATGGAGGAGCAGGTGCTCATCTTTGGGGGCCTCTGCTGCATCACATAGCCTATAAGAGACGAAGATAATAGTGGTAGATCGACCTAACCACCTCCAATGTACAGTTCCCCCACCCCACCTACCATACCTCCTCCAATGTACAGTTTGTACATCAAATGTATATACTCTCTTTTCTGGACTCTTTGTATCATAAACAGTACTGTATTTGCAAATCTGGTGTGTCATAATTAAATGTATAGATGTAGCAGTAGGCCTACTGTCTATCTGTATGTCATGTATGTCATATATGTTATGATGAATTGAAAATGGGGGACCCTGATGTAAACAAGATGAAAGTCTTTCTCTGGTCTGCATCCCCTTAACAATTGTGTGTATTGAGCTGTACTGTACTGTACCCATTCTGCAATCTGTTAATAACGTTTTCAATCAATCAATCAACATTTATAACACAATAACAAGTGTGAAAATAACATGTTATTTATTTGAACAGTCAGAAAAAATAAATAACGCACATCCTCCGTTTGTTGGTGCTGAGCCAAACTGTAAAAACAGTAATACATAAGAACAAAGCGGGGCTCGCAACTCACTTGTAGTTCCAAGGTGATTTTAATAAACAAAAAAGGCAGTAGATGCAACGTTTCGACCTTACCGGTCTTCCTCAAGCATGCCATTGACTGTCCCTTTGAACCTAAACATCTTCTCTTCTGCACTTCTCCACTCAGCTCCAGTGGGCAGGATGGGAAGGCAGAGGAAGAGGGTGGTGACCGGTGAAGCTGCTCCCCTCCAGAGGAAAGAGGAGAATCCTGCTGCCTTGCACCGCAAGGAGAATAAGAAGAAGGTTGACATGGGCAGTGTTCATCAACATCTCCATCGGCCTGTGCATCTTCAGCCTCGTCTGGTTCTTCTATGCCCTCTACATGCGCTTTGCCCTAGCTAAACAGGTGGTGACAATCCACCCCTCACCTCCTGTGCTTGACGCCAACAGCACCATGTCTGGGAAAATGTATGCCGCAATTCATATCTTACAAGAGATGCATTGATGTATGTGCAGGCTATTCTGCCTCCGTCTGATCAGTATGTAAAAATCACAAAGTTAGGGATATGGATGGGAATATATTTCACTGATTAAAAGAAAAACCAAAAAAAGAAGCAAAACTCATTCTGTCTCTAGTATTATTTGTTCACGCCAACTGTTTTGGAGATGAGGGTGGAAGGGAAGAAAAACAAAAAATGGTAAAGAGCAAGAATAGTTTGGTTTTCCATTATTGTTGATTAATCATCAATTGTAATGCATAATCTTTACATCTCTTACTTAATTTCTCCATTCAATCCCCAAGTTCCTCCTTTCTGTAGTGTTCGCTGTCTTTCTCAACACCTTTTTTGTTTGTTCATGGTCCGAGTGGATGTAAGAATATTACAATATCACGATGCTGGAAGAAAGTTGGAGCAGCGTGAGGCTGAAGTTGCATTTTTTTTTTCTCAATTCCTGACTATTGTGGTGGTACAGTGTCTTCAACACCCATGGGGGTAATTTGGCAGTATGTTTTTATGGGGGGGGGGGCATTCATTCGGTGTTTATTGTGTCATACTGGGCAATAATATTAATATTATTATGTCCTATTGGGGACATAATTTTAAATTCTGAGCAATTCAATCGTTTTTTTTAATGGAGAGGACGTCTGACATTAATTGAAAACTGTATTAACAGATTGCAGAATGGGTACAATACAGTACAGCTCAATACACACAATTGTTAAGGGGATGCAGTCCAGAGAAAGACTTTCGTGAGAGACCAACAAAGTGAGGTATGTAAAAACTTGGAATCAAATTGTGGTCGGATAGATCTAACGTTAATATCACGTTAACCATCTAATGGCTAGCAAGCTCATCTGTGACGTCGGTATGGCTTAATACAGTGCGAAATACAATCTTATAGTAACAAAACAATACACAAGTTGAACATAGTTTTGAACCTTTTATTAGAATAGTATTTAGGTCGGATAGATCTAACGTTAATATCACGTTAACCATCTAATGGCTAGCAAGCTCATCTGTGACGTCGGTATGGCTTAATACAGTGCGAAATACAATCTTATAGTAACAAAACAATACACAAGTTGAACATAGTTTTGAACCTTTTATTAGAATAGTATTTAGGTCGGATAGATCTAACGTTAATATCACGTTAACCATCTAATGGCTAGCAAGCTCATCTGTGACGTCGGTATGGCTTAATACAGTGCGAAATACAATCTTATAGTAACAAAACAATACACAAGTTGAACATAGTTTTGAACCTTTTATTAGAATAGTATTTACTGTCTCATGTTGCAATGTATAATCCAGACATAGCTAGCGTTCCAGTCAGATCCATTCTCCGTTGTTGACATGTTGGGGTCCTTAATTCCCGTTTCTGTATCCTTATTGGTTTATCAGCTAGAGGTGTCCAAAGATATGCATGAGCAAACATTTAATTTAAATGTAAGATTATAAACAACGTTGACCACAAAACTAGATATCACACACAAATAATTGTGTAGTCTCTCAACGCAGATCAATCAAGTTCACTTTAGACACACTCGGCCTGCCATCTATATGTGTATGTGTATGTGTATGTGTATGTGTATGTGTATGTGTATGTGTATGTGTATGTGTATGTGTAGGTGTAGGTGTATGTGTATGTGTATGTGTATGTGTATGTGTATGTGTAGGTGTATGTGTATGTGTATGTGTATGTGTATGTGTACGTGTATGTGTATGTGTACGTGTACGTGTACGTGTACGTGTACGTGTACGTGTATGTGTATGTGTATGTGTATGTGTACGTGTACACATTTGCCAGCTATTGCTGGCCACATCTCAGGCTCTGCTTAGAAAGGTCTGGAGAAATTCACAGTATAATAAGTTAGTAAACTCCAACACAGACCAAAACAAAAACAAAATGTAAACAAAGTGCAATTCCAAGGCAGGGCTCTTTGGCCTAGAGGTCACTGTTTGATGACATTACAGATTCTACTTTTAAGGTTTGTTCTTCTGTTCTTTTTCCTTCAGCCAGTTGTTTAAAATGTATTTGTCATTCGTCAGACATGAATTACATGATCTATCTCATCCACCTCACACTGCTGTTCAACATATGGAGCCAGTTTCATTTGCTCAAATTGTTAACATGTTTTTTATTTTCTTTTGTATTTGACAATGTATTTTGCACAATACTTTGACTTTGCTCTGTAGACGTTCAACACAACACTTTACTCTGTAGACGTTCAACACAACACTTTACTCTGTAGACGTTCAACACAACACTTTACTCTGTAGACGTTCAACACAACACTTTGCTCTGTAGACGTTCAACACAACACTTTACTCTGTAGACGTTCAACACAACACTTTACTCTGTAGACGTTCAACACAACACTTTACTCTGTAGACGTTCAACACAACACTTTACTCTGTAGACGTTCAACACAACACTTTACTCTGTAGACAACTTGAAGTGAGATGGACTTGACCTGTTCAGGCTTTAATTTCCTCTTAACACCTCTCTTCTCTCCCCCTCTCCTCCCTTTCCTCCTCTCCTCCCACTCCCCCTTTTCTTCCTCCTTTTCCTTCCTCTGTCCCCTCATCCTTCTCTCCCCCCTCTCCCCTCGCCTCCCATCCCCCTCTTTCTCCTCCTTGCCTCTCCTCCCTCCCCCTCTCCTCTGTCCCCCTCCTCCCCCCTCCTCCCCCCTCCTCCTCCCCCCTTATCTTTTCCATTCCCTCATGCCTCCCCCTCTCCTCCCACTCCCCCTCTTCTCTCATCCTCGCCTCTCCCCCCCTCACCTGTCCCTTCATCTCCTCCTCTCCTCCTCCTCTCTCCCCCTCCCCTGTCCCTCTCCTCCTCCCACTCCTCCTCTCCTTTACCCCCTCCTCCTAATTTCTCCCCCTCTCCTGTCCCTCTCCTCTCTTCTCTTCTCCTCTCCTCTCCTAATTTCTCCCCCTCTCCTGTCCCTCTCCTCTCTTCTCTTCTCCTCTCCTCTCATCTAATTTCTTCTCCTCTCCT
>NC_140166.1:164284802-164299802 GCF_963971535.1 Notolepis coatsorum
GGTGTCTACTCTCTATAATCACAGTCAGACAGAATCCCCCACTTCCAGAAATAGCACTATGATGGTGATAGACTGATAGACTGATGGATAATGGTTTTAGTCTTAACCTCCTTCACATGTTATTGGCTGTATTATGGATTACAGATCTCTTGATCTATATGTAATCTATATTGAAAGATCAATTGACATGGAGAAATATACCATGTGCAATCCCTTTTTAATTTTTTTATTGAGATACCTTATTTTGTCTATATTTGTAGGGCTAATTAGGCTATTTAAACACTCAATTGATGACGCTCATTGACACTCAGTATTGATGCATAAGTATTGACGCGTGTCCCAGCTCCTCCTTGGCAGGGCTAACCGAGGTGCTTTCTGCATTGTATAGGTCATTCATTCCCAGGGGCGTGTTCAGGTTTTAAAAAGTCGTCACCCCGTACAAATGGAAATTGACATTTTTGATAAATCGCCCTGCTATTAACGCTTAGGGGGTGTTAATAATTATTACGGTTGATCTGGTGATGGAGTCACTGGCCCGGGGCACATGCACATTTGCGTTCATCCCCTGAAGTCATTACTTCTGGAACTGTTTCCTCAGACGGTGACCAGGTTCCCGTCGCGGTCCCCACCCGACCCGCGAGAAGAAAGTAATTTGGCGTGGGAGCGTGAGCGTGTGCTGCCGCCGACCCCTGCCGCGCCTCTGCACTGTCACACACACACACACACACGCACGCACGCACACACACACACACACACACACACACACACACACACACACACACACACACACACACACACACACACACACACACACACACACACACACACACACACACACACACACACACACACACACACACACACACACATACACACACACGTGCGTGCTCTGACATGCAGCGTGCTGAGTAGACAAACTCAAAACATGCTATCACAGGAGAAAAATATGCCCAAACAGCAAATCTAACCCTCTCCCCGGCATGCTTTTGAAAACCCAGTAATAAACAAACCTATACTGCTAAACAAACAACAAACAAAACAAATAAATGAGACTGTGGGGATGATTTGCTGATTCTTAAGCAGGAGCTGCCATGTTGTGTTGCGTCGCTTATGTGCGGTAAACCTGGGAGAAGATATGAATCCCTGAAATGTAGTGCTTTAAAAAAAACAAAAAGAGGTTTTGAAAGCGCTGCTCAGTACCGTGAAGGAAAAACAACGAATGGAGCTTTTGAACGCGGGTCACTGAATCTCCAAATAGAATGTGAAGAGGCTATCGTTCTTATCTTCCTCTGAATTCATATATGGAGGATAGGACCATCACATAGTTATTTTATTATTTATGAATAATTGAACAGTGTAGTCCTACAAGTTGTATCCCAGTGATATTACTTGGCGTTGTATGTTGAAGGCAGAGGTTCTGTGTAGGATTGTTAGTAACTGTCTAACTGCATATAACTGTTCACACTATTAACTGTCTACCTGCATATATAACTGTGTCCACTAGAGGGCGCCCTAGGCGGAGACACTCAGGAGTACTACCAGGTGGTGAGTATAAGTAGCTATGTCTCCTCCCACTTCATTCTCTCCCCCCATGTCTCTCAGTGAGAGAAGAGCTGTAGAACTGCTGCTTTTCATGTGAATAATAAACCACGCCGATTAAGGGCTCAAGATAGAAACCATGCCTCTTGACCACATTATTGTCGCCCTATAGCCGAATTCTGTTAACAGGTTATGGGCCCAGATAACGCCGAGGCGAAATAAAAAGGGTACTGTAGCAAGCTTAGCTGAAGTATAGGCTAGGTTAGCGCCGGGAGCACCGCGTGGCTAGACGCTAGGCCAACAAGAGCAAAAGCTAAGCATACCACTAACGAAGAGGATGGAAAACAAGAGAAGGGGCAAATGGCCGACATTCAATGGAAAAGCAGAGGACTATGAGCTCTGGGAAGAGCGCATGCTATGCTGCATGCACGGAGCGGGACTGAAGGAGACGATCCTGGCAGCCCCCACGGGAGAACTTACGGAGGAAGAGCAAGCCCTGGACGACCAGCGTAACGCAAACGCGTACTGTGAGTCAGCTTGGGGCTGATATTCCGCGACACTAAAGACAGAGGCCGAGAAAGCCTGGAGGTATTGAGAGAGCATTACATAGGGCGAGGAAGACCCAGAGTCATGGCTCTCTACATAGCACTAACGGGCCTGAGGAAGGGGCCCACTGAGACTGTGACCGAATACGTCAACAAAGCGGAGCAGATCACGACACCATTGAGGAGTGCCGGAGAACCACCAAGCGATGGGCTAATGATGGCGATGATAATGAGAGTACAAACCGGTCACACTCCTGGTAACACACGGTTCAACGGACATGACGTTGGGACAGTTCAAGGCTAAGTTAAGGAACTTCGAGGCCTCAGAAGACACCCACCCAGCCGCCGCGGAGGAGGGGGAGAGGGTGCTAAAGGCCAGAGCGACACCAAGGGAGAAAACCAGGACCACAACGGAACTGGCGTGCTGGCGATGCAGAGATAAAGGCCATCGGAGAAGCGACTGCACAAAGACTGTCTGGTGTAGCTTCTGCAAATCCACAGGGCACACAGACAGAGCGTGCATTAAGAAACACGACCAGAGCGCGTGATACGCGCATGGGCAAGATGACGGCCATGGACTAGACGACGGCCATGGACGGGACGGAGGCCACGGACAAAATGGTGGCTACAGACGAAATTGCGGCTACGGACGAGACGGCGGCCATGAACGAGACGGAGGCCACGGACAAAATGGCGGCTACGGACAAGAAGACGGCTGTGGACAGGATGACGACAGCGGACACGATGACGGTGACGGTCGACGTGAGACGGATCGAGACGACGCCCGGAGAATAACGGGACAAGAAGACTGCGCTTTCGGGGCGCGGACGGCGGGCACCGCCGGACCGGCCCAGCTGCAGCGGGCCCAGAGAAGGGGACTGATCGTGGACACAGGTGCGGCGTCCCATATCATCAACGACAGGAGTCGGTTCAAGAACTTTGACGACACTTTCCACCTGGAGAGGCACAGCATGGAGCTGACGGACGGGAGACGCACCTACGGATTGGCGCAAGAGAGGGGAGACGCACAGGTATGCCTCACGGACAGTAAGGGGCGCCGGCGTACGGCGATGTTAAAGACCGCTCTCTACGTACCATCGTTCCCACAAGGACTATTCTCTGTAATAGCTGCTATCGCAAGTGGTGCCAAGGTATTCTTCGATAAAGGTAAACATTTTCTGACGGTACCCGGTTTGACATAAAGATGTACCAGGGAATATATTATCTGAAAACGGAGTGTAATGACAACGACCAGTGTAATGATAATGATGATGTGTGTAGCGGAACAGCCAGTCACAATATTCAGACATGGCACGAGATTATGGGTCATTGTAATTACGAGGATTTACTGAAACTGCAACTGTTGTGTCAGAGGGCATGCACATTGAAGGGGAAACGCGTAGACCTGACAAAAATTGTGCAATGTGCAAAACGGGGAAGTTTACTCAACCGAGATACAGAAATCCCACAGACAGAGTAAGGGTACCACTTGCACTAGTTGACATGGACCTAGCAGGCCCAGTAAGCAACGAGTCCATAGGAGGTTTTAGATATGTACAGTATTTTACAGACGTGTGTTAGGGGCAGTGTTTGTTTACTTTCTCAAAGCAAAGAGTGACACACTCCAGGCCACAGAGAAATTCCTGGCAGACGTAGCCCCTTATGGTACAGTAAGATGTTTGAGGTCCGACCACGAAACCGAGTTCACAAACAGAGAGGTCCAATCACTGTTGAGAAGGTATAAGATAAGACACAAGACGTCACGTCCATATCCCCCACACAAGAACGGGGTGGCAGAGAGGGAATGGCATACCCTTTTCGAAATGGCTAAGAGTAAGCTAGCAGATAGTAATTTACCTAAGAGCCTATAGCATTATGCGGTGCAAGAAGTCGCTTACACCAGAAACAGAAGCTTTAATAAGCACTTGGGCAACACCCCATATACAGCGCTGACAGGAAAGAAGTGTAATCTAGCCAGAATGCACCGATTTGGATCAGTGTGTTATGCGTACCTGCAGGACAGGGGAAAACCCAAGTCCAAGGGTGTAAAAGGATTTTTCGTAGGACACGACAAAAAGGAAGCCCTGCTTTCCTAGTTTATCATCCCGGTAACGGGAGAGTGCAGAAACACATGCTAGTCAAGTTTGTCACGAAGACAACCTGTGAGAGCGAGACACAGACAGAGGAGCCAGAGCTGGACTCCAGAGCAAGGTGTGTAGAAATAGACACAACAAAATGTTATGTTCTGTAATGCATGTTGAAGATGTACATCCCAAGAGTCTCCACTATGGGGCGTAGTTGATACAATGCCCTGTTATGCCTACAGCTGAAGTGTGCAGAAGAAGTGTACACGCAGAAGGAGAATAGGACACAATGTACCCTGCTGTAACCTACCATGCTAACCTGCTTGACTAAAAGGCTAAAAGAGTAACCTGCTTCCTGAGTCTTATTACTACACCTACCTACATACAAAATACTATGTACGTACTACATAACAATTGGCGACAAGTGAAGTTGAACCGGGGAATTTTTTAACAGACGTTTTTACTGCAGGAGAGATGGCTAATTTACATGTAGCTTCTCCGACGTTGTTTTTACCATGCCCTGGGGAACCTACTATGCCGTTCAAGACTTGGCACCAGATGTTCACGAATTACATGCTGGTAATAAATGCGACTGGAAATGGTTGGTCCGGGGCTCGGAAGAGAGCTACCCTTCTACATTGTCTTGGTACCGAGGGTCATCGGATTTTCTACACATTGTCAAATACAGGTGATTCCGTGACTGACGCGGTGGCAGTGTTGGATGCACATTTTACTCCAAGAATCAACGTAGTAGTCGAGCGACACACGTTCAGAAAGCGTGCACAAGCACCGCATGAAAGCATTGCACAATACGTTGTTACTTTGCGGGACCTAGCTACCAGATGTGACTTTGATAATAAAACTGAGGAAAATCTCTGGGATCAGTTGATTGAACATGTAGCTAGCCCACAGATAAGGGAACGTCTACTGCTTGAACCAGGTTTGACGCTGGACAAGGCTATTAATCTAGCTACGCAGTTTGAAGCGGCTGTACTCCATGCTAAAGCTATAACTACCGAGCGTGCTGCTCCAGTACAGGCCGTGACGCGGCGGTCTCAGACTACTTTCAAGAAACGGGACTGGCATCGCTACCGTCCAGCTAAACCTGCTGCTGCTACTGATTCTGCTTCCACTCGCTCTTGCTACCGATGTGGCTCGGGGAACCACCTGGCGAACTCTTCACAATGTCCAGCAGTAAAGGTGACTTGCAAATTATGCCAGAAAACAGGACATTTTGCTCATGTCTGCCGTGCTAAAACACAGTCGGTGAGTACAGTGGACATTCCTGAAACTACAGTGCTATGCTTGGGAGCTTCTGACATTACAAAAAGGATTGTGTGCAATGTGCATGTACACACACCTACTACCCAGGCTCAGGAATTGAGACTGGTTGTGGACACAGGCTCAGCAGTATCCATAATGCCACTGTCTACTTGAGAAATACTTCAGTGAAACTACCCTATCTGCACCTACTGTTCAGCTGGTGTCGTACACCAAGGCTAGCATACCTGTCATGGGGTGCCTACAGGCTCAGGTGAGGAGAGACAATGTCACGGTCCCTGCTACATTTTACGTCGTGGATAAAGGAACTCCCCTACTGGGAATGGACCTGTTGACTGCACTCCACCTCTGCATTAGTGGAACTACTGTCCTCCCCTCCTCCGCTCCTACGCCGTCTACACCTGCCCCTGTGATGGCTACTACTGTCACAGCTCCTACGACATTTGGCTGTGCAAAAGGCTTTGTGCATTGTGTAAAGATTTACCCTACTGTTAAGCCAGTGCACCAGAAGTTACGCCGCTTACCTTTTCGCGGTCAGGGACGCTGTCTCTACTGAACTACAGCGACTACTGGAAGCAAGTGTCATCGAGAGGGTGGACGCTTCTCCATGGGTGTCACCGATTGTGGTGACACAGAGGAAAAACGGTGGAATCCGCATGTGCGTGGACCTCCGTGAACCGAACAAGGCTGTGGTTATGGACTGTTAACCACTGCCACACATGGATGAACTACTCTCCAACCTGCGGGGAGCAAAAGTGTTCTGCACGATTGACCTGGCAAATGCATACTACCAGGTACCGTTGCATGAGGAGAGCCGTGACCTTACCGCATTTATCACGCACGAGGGCCTGTTCAGGTTCTGTAGGGTCCCGTACGGTCTGGCTTCGGCGCCATCTGCCTTCCAGAAAATGATGGCTACAATTCTCAAGGACAGCCCAGGCGTTCAAAGCTACTTGGACGACCTGATCATCTACGGTCCTACCGCTGCCGTCCACGATCAAAACCTGAAGACGGTGCGGCGGAGGCTAGATGATGCTGGCCTAATGCTCAATGAGGATAAATGTCACTTCAACAAGCCCTCCCTTCGCTACCTGGGACACATCATCTTAGCTGATGGTATCCTGCCAGTCAAAGAACACACCGACGCAGTTCTGAAAGCTCCTGCTCCCTCCGATGCTGTCTCCCTGCGTTCCTTTTCTAGGACTGGTATTCTGGTACTCAAAGTTTCTGCCTAATTTTGCAACAATCGTAGCCCCTATGCGTGAGTGTGTGAGCGCTACAGACACCTTCACATGGACTGATGCTGCGCAAAACAGTTTTGATCAAGTCAAACAGCTACTGGTAAACAGCCCAGCTCTCACTCTGTTTGACCCTGCTCTCCACACAGTGATCTCCACTGATGCAAGTGACTACGGTTTGGGTGGGGTATTCACTCAATTTCATGCAGATGGCACTGAGAAAGTGGTGGCCTTTTCATCTCGTACACTCTCACAGACAGAGCGAAGATATTCAACTGTGGAGAAGGAGGCCCTTGCATGCGTGTGGGCCACAGAGAAATGGAGAACATACTTATGGGGACGGCGGTTTACTCTCCATACCGACCATCAGGCTCTCACCACGCTGCTCACGACAAAGGGCATAGGCCGTGCTGGGATGCGCGTCGCCCGGTGGTCAGCACGTCTCCTCTGCTTCGACTACGATATAGTCTACAGACCCGGATCACAAAATTACACAACTGACTGCCTCTCACGCCTTCCCCTGCCTGCTTCTACTGACTCTGCTATGGATGTGGAGCCCGAGATAGTAGCACACATCGCTGCTACTCTCAGTGCCCTGTCGGTGACTGAGTTTGGGGCTGCTTGCTCTACCTGCCCTGAAGTGACTGCACTGCGTGGTCAGATTAACAGGGGTTGGCCTCACTCAGCGAAATCAGTGAGCCAAGATCTGATCGCATACTTCAAGATCAGAGAGGAACTGTCAATCAAGGACAATTACGTCCTCAGAGGCAACCGCCTCATCGCGCCAGTGTCCTTACGCCATACATTGCTCACACTGGCACACGAGAGCCACCAGGGGGTCGTATGCACTAAGCAGCGTCTGCGGGATCTCTATTGGTGGCTGAAGATGGACTCTCAGGTTCAGGCCGACATATCCAAATGTGTCTCTTGTCAGTCTAATGACAAGACGGCCAAGATTTATTTTGCACCTCTACAGCCAGTTCCACTGCCAGACGGCCCGTGGAAGAAGCTAGGCCTCGACATAGTCGGGCCCTTCGAGTCAGCTGTGCCAGCCTGCCGTTACGCGATCACACTGACGGACTACTATTCTAAGTGGCCAGAGGTAGCCTTTTCTCACAACGCTACAACTACGGATGTAACCAAGTTCCTAAGCTCTGTGTTCGGTCGCCATGGTAACCCAGAGAGCGTCGTCACAGACAATGGACCTCAATTCACATCAGCAGCCTTCGCCGAGTACCTCAAGGAAAGAGACATTGCTCACAATCGGATTTCAGTTTACTATCCGGCGGCTAATGGTGCTGTCGAACGCTTCCATCGTGTTCTGAGGAGTTGCATTCAGACAGCGATCCAGCAGTCTCAACCGTGGAAAGAGGCTGTGTTGGGTTGTCTGCAAATATACAGAGCCACTCCCCACGCCACCACTGGCGTTTCACCACATGAACTGCTTTACGGTCGTAAAATGCGCACCAAACTGGATGTACTGCCCTTGCAGCCTACTGTGAGTGCACAGGACGAGACTGTGAGAGAAACGGTCCAAAACAAGCAAGCCAAAATGAAGCGCTACACAGATGCTAAGCATGGCGCTCGTACACCTGTTTTTCGGGAGGGGGAAAGAGTCAGGATTAGAACACCACATCACGTCCCCAAAGCACACTCGAGATACAGTGCACCAATGACAGTGAAAAAGAAGATTGGCAAAAGCACCTTTCTGCTCAGTGATGGAAAGAAATGGAACGCATCCCGTCTGGCTCACACTTCGAACACTCCAGATGAGCAGGACTTAGGGATCCGCCCTGCCCTGATAGTGCTCAGCGGTCACACTCCAGCACAGTCGCGTGCAAGAAACGAACCTAGTTGGCATCAGGACTTTGTTGCACACTGAGTGAGAACTAAGAGTAAAATTGGTTGAGCATATATAATTATATCTTGATAATGATTGAATAACCTGTGCTCCCTTTGTTTAATGATTACCTTGAGTTACCCGTTTTATGATACTGACTGTTGGTTCAGTTTACTTAAGAAAGTGGAAAAAGCAAAAGTTCTAAATTTGCATAAGGCTGAGTAGCAAGTAACATTCTATTACAGAAAAGGGAGATGTTGTGTTCTGTAATGCATGTTGAAGATGTACTTCCCAAGAGTCTCCACTATGGGGCATAGTTGATACAATGCCCTGTTATGCCTACAGCTGAAGTGTGCAGAAGAAGTGTACACGCAGAAGGAGAATAGGACAGAATGTACCCTGCTGTAACCTACCATGCTAACCTGCTTGACTAAAAGGCTAAAAGAGTAACCTGCTTCCTGAGTCTTATTACTACACCTACCTACATACAAAATACTATGTACGTACTACATAACACAACCCAGTGTACTTAGTACAGTCGTGCAGACAGACAGTCAGCAACCCCCAGAGGGCGATGACGAGGAGCACCCGAGGGTGACGTCAAGTGCCCCAAGCAGTGGGAGGTATCCCTCAAGGGAACACAAACCCCCAAAATATCTGACAGACTATGCCAGGAAAGGGAGTGACGAGGAGGACAATACACCTATCCCCGTTGAGTACTACTACAGGGTAGTCAGTGGGGTAAACCCGACCTTTAAAGAGGCCACCTTGTCCCCCGAAGAGGGCAGACAGTGGGAGGGAAATGGGTGTATTCAACCAAGTTACCAGAGGGCAGACAGACAGTGGGAGGAAAATGGGTGTATTCAAGCCAGGAGGGTATTGAAGGCCACGGCAAATACAAAGTATGGTTCGTAGAAAATTGCTTAAATGCTGAAGGAGGGTACCCCATGTTTAAATAATGAAGAAGGGTGACAAATTGCTTAAATGCTGAAGGAGGATACTCCAGGTTTAAATACAGGAGGAGTAGAATCCAGGTTTGAATACTGAAATTAATCCTATGTTTAATTCCACGTTTAAATACATAAATGGGTCCCATGTTTAAGTACAGAGGTGGATGAGTTACCATGTTTAAAATACTGAAAATTGTGTGGAGGTATCCCAGAGGAGATATGTGGAAAAGCTCCTGAGATGTTTTGACTGAAGTGAGAGATGTATAGATAAACTGTGGGTAGCTTCATTTTGTTAGACCACCGGTACTCGCCCTGACTTATGTTTTTGTGGTGAGTAAGAGTGTCACAGTATTTTTGCTGACCCCACAGAGAAGCATTGAACTACGTCAAAAATATGTTTTTCGTTATCCCAGAGGTGCAGCAGACGGACAGCGGTGTTTCATAAAAGACAGCAAAGGTTTAAGGCTTAAAGCCCACAGTGATACTATCAGCCTGTGAAGCTGAGTATATGTTTCTAGCTATGTCAATGCAAAATGTGTTTATCTAGAACAACTGTTCGAAGTGATGGAGAAAAGATTATGAATATATTGCTCAAAATGTAGTAGGTAATTGAAATGTACTCTCTATGCTGAATATGGTGCTTTTGTAGATGATGGGCATTCTGTCAACACCGTTTAAAAATGATGGACACTGTGTATATATGAAGGCTGTTGTTTATGAGGGCAACCAGGAAACCATTGTGATTGCTAGGAACCCAGTGTGTCAACATAGATGTAAACATGTCAATATAGAAAATATCATACCCTCAGATCTGTCATCAGAGAAGAAAGGATGACACTGATTTACTGTCCAACGGACAACAGGGTAGCAGACACTATGAGGAAACCTGTTCCAAATAAAAATTGAAGGGATTTGCAAGGGTCATGTTTAATGTGTAAATATTGACTGTCATACCCTGTTGATGTTTTGGATTATATTATTTCCTTTGTAAAATGTTTTTCAAAGAAGTTATCCAGTATGCTAATACAAACCCTGAGTGTTGAAGTCAGAGGTTGTGTGTAGGATTGTTAGTAACTGTCTAACTGCATATATAACTGTTTCCACTAGTAACTGTCTAACTGCATATATAACTGTTTCCGCTAGAGGGCGCTCTAGGCGGAGCCACTCAGGAACACCACCAGGTGGCGAGTATAAATAGAGATGTCTCCTCCCATTCTTTCTCTTTCCCCCAGCCTCTCAGTGAGAGGAGAACTGTAGAACTGCTGCTCTGCCATGTGAATAAATAAACCACGCCAGTTAAGGCTCAAGATAGAAACCATGCCTCTTGACCACATTATTGTCGCCCTATAGCCGGATTCTGTCAACAATAGTATCAATACAAAATAGTTAGAGAATATGGCTGGATGGCCCTTATCCAAGTTACTAGCTAAGGCTGCGGTTACATTAGGGCCAAAATGATTCGTTTCATTTAGCTTTTCAGAACGCTGCGTATTGGCAGGCAAGTTAAACGATGTATATACATGTAGTACAATGCCAAAGCAGTAGGTGGCGATGTAGTTCAAACATGAAGGCCATTTTCAATCAATCAGAAAGGTTGAAGGCATCACTACACTTCCTGCAAAAAAACAACAAAGCCACCATCTTTAAATACCTCGCGTGAGCCATTTAGCAAAGTAGCATTTATTTTTAAGCAAGAAACAAATGATGAAACAAAACTAACATCAACACAATTGACCACCAAGAGCATTGTGGCTAGCAGGGTAGTAACGTTAATGCTAGCAGAATGAATGGATGTAAACTTTATTTAACAGATTGCAGAATGGGTACAATACAATACGGCTCAATACAAACAATTGTTAAGGGAATGCAGACTGTTGTAGCTTGGACTGGGTTCCTTATAACAATAACTTGACAACACGTTGGTAGCCGCAGCTACTTGGGACAGCTCTGCTGTAAACACTGGAAATAACTAATGGACGGAGTCGAGGTCCAGTCAGGGGAGAATTTGGCGTCGGTCTCTACTGCGCATGGGCATTGGGCAGAGCGGCTCTGTATCCGGCTCGCGCAAATTACATGGCACCATTGTCGGCGCGTTTCTGCGAGTTTCCAAAAACGAAAACACCCTTTCAGCGTTGCCGCTCGAAAAACGTGTTTTCCTGCCAAAACTGCGTTTCTTTTTAACTTGGACATGCAAACGTAATCATTCGAAAATAGAACGTTGCTGTTTTACACCAGTGTAACCATGGCCTTAGCGTTGCCGCTAGGAAAAAGCGTTTTCCTGCTAAAACAGCGTTTCCTTTTAACTTGGACATGCAAACGTAATCATTCGAAAATACACGTTGCTGTTTTCCCCCAGTGTAACCAAGGCGTAAGAGACCCAGAAGTAAGAGGGAGAATCAGAGAGAGCGAGCTCCTTTATAGTCAGGAGAGGGGGGGGGGGGCACCATAAACTGTAGGTTTGGGGGGAAGGGAGGGGATAAACATTTGGGGGGAAGGGTGAAACACCTCAACTGAGGGAGAGGACAGTATTATTCCTCCATAGCTGCCTGTCTAAAGCTTCTTGGTTTCGCTCGGAACCCGGCCAGAACCCCCGACCGCGGGACTCGTTAAGTAAGCCGATAGCTTTGCTTCGAACTACACCGCTTGCAAGTATTTCATAAAACGTAATGTCCAAAAAAATCCCAACTATCCCTTTAAACTGTCATAACCCTGTACAGGGAGTCAAATAGTTGCTGACTCCCCCAAATCGCCATCATCACTTCCCCACATTTCACTTCCCCCCCAGGGCCTGTGAGATTCAGCGCTTCTCACGCTGATTGACCCTGGTGTGTAAGTCCTACCATTCACACTATGCAAGTCACAATGCTGTGATTGTAGTTAGGATGTGGACCTGAGTGTGACACACACACACACACACACACACACACACACACACACACACACACACACACACACACACACACACACACACACACACACACACACACACACACACACACACACACACACACACACACACAGAGACCAAATTAAAATGTGGAGTATTGCAGTGGAGGACTGTTCTTAGTGCCAGTGGATGATTGTCCTTAGAGGCAGTGGAGGACTGTCCTTAGAGCCAGTGAAGGACTGTCCTTAGAGCCAGTGGAGGACTGTCCTTAGAGCCAGTGGAGGACTGTCCTTAGAGCCAGTGGAGGACTGTCCTTAGAGCCAGTGGAGGACTGTCCTTAGAGCCAGTGGAGGACTGTCCTTAGAGCCAGTAGAGGACTGACCTTAGAGCCAGTGGAGGACTGTCCTTAGAGCCAGGGTCAATCTGCAATCAATTATTCCACTCAGCCTGGCCCGTAGCCATTCCACAGTCTCTATACACCCTGCAACACACACACACACCTACACACACACACGCATGCACGCACGCACACACGCGCACGCACACACACACACACACACACACACACACACACACACACACACACACACACACACACACACACACACACACACACACACACACACACACACACACACACACACACACACACACACACACACACACACACACACACACACACACACACACACACACACACACACACACACACACACACACACACACACACACACACACAGGGGCTTCGCTCAACCAATCAGAGAGGGGCTTCGCTGTACGCGGCTAGCCAATCAGTGTCTGCCAGAAATGCGGCTACGGAAAAAAATAGCGCGTTTGTGTGTGTTCATACCATTAAAAAGGCAGTGGCCTATTTAAAAAATAAATGTCTTTTAAATTTAAATTTCTTTTCATCTTGTGCTCCAGCATTGAGCCATGCAAAGCAACTCTACTGCTGGAATGTGAACGTTGCATGAAACACCGGTGAGCCGGTGGATGAGGAGGTGAGGCTGCGGTCTTTGTTTGTTTAGTTTGTGACGGCTCCTTCCAATAAACCTTATCCAATAGTAATTAAACTGCCAGGTGGGTATATTCTAAACACACAGAGAGTATACTTTCCATGTAAGACCTGCGTAAGACCTTGAGTAATTGGTGGAACTAGGGATACTCAAGCAAACAGGGCATCAAAAGTACATGTAAACAGCTTATCTCGAATAAGACTAATGTGATGGAAGATTGAAACAGTACTCTATATTTGTATATCTTGTATGTCTAGTATAGTAGTTTTTTCACATCCATTTTTCAAAGCATCTACAAATGTGTTACTACACATTAAACAACATTATTCAATGATGAACAAATCAAGTACAAACAATGTTGATAATGAGTTATAAATAATGTAGAACTAATTTGTAAAAGTTATACAAATATAGTTATAAATGATTTAATAATAATTTACGAATGTATATTAATGGTTTGTTCATGATTAGTTCACTATCTACAAATACCTTATAAAGGTCTTATAACGTTATAATAAAGTGTTACCGGGAAGTCCGTATAGAAAATCTCCGAACAGCCATCGTTGTTACGATCCACGCCTCCAGAGAGACTGGAGCCTAAATCCAGAGCCTTCATTCTGTTACGAATGGCGTGTTTCGATAGCATGGTGGAGTGTGGAACCCAGTTGCAGCAGATAACGGAGAGATATAATTAACAGGAAGCAGGAGACGGCGTTGTGACGGTAACAAGGTTTACTCAAACAGAAAACAAGGAAACACGACTGACACACAGGTAACATTAAACAATGAACCAGCAAGTGTATGCTGGCCCAGAACACTTAAATACAGACACTAATCAGAGACAGAGGGTAATTACTAACAGGACACAGGTGTGATAGACAGAACTAACAGAGTACAGAGCACACAGGGGAAAACAATAACAATGGTACAAACTGAGACATATGAGACTAAAACACATTTACAAAACACAGACAGTAGGGACACAAGACTAACACAGTGGAACTAATAAAGACAACATAGACAACGAATAAATCAAACATAAATGACAGCAAATAATGTTAATCAGGTGAGTGAGCTGATGCCAGATCTGCCACATCTGGATCAGCCCACCGGTTGGCAATGTTGTAGTGTAAAGGGGTGTATGGAAGGGGAGTTGAGAAGGTCCAAAACCTGGACCAGCCGAACCGGGAGGAGGGTTGCCGTCCGGTCTCGCAGGACCGGAGGAAGCGTTACAGTACCCTCCCCTCGATGGACGACTCCCAGGCGGCCGGCCAGGCCCCCCAGGAACGGGCAGGGTGGGAGGGTGGAACGCAGCGCCGGCGAAGAGGGGCTGGGGGAAGGGGGGTTGAGGAACGGAACTCGTGGGAACTGGGTCGGGGGGAGGGGGTCGACGAGGTGGGCTGGAGCTGGGGGAGGTGGAGGAAGAGGAGGTGGATGAGCTGGAGGACCCGGCGGGGGAGGACGGAGAGGATAGAGGTGATGGCTCATCCTCTGGAACCTCCCAGGGAGGAGGAAACCCCGACCAAGGCGGCGAGGAGGACCTGCCGTCCTGGGAACCCCGTCTCCCCCTTGGGCTGTGGCGCCGAGATCCGCGGCACTTCCCGGACGTTCCCCTGCGGG
>NC_140166.1:164307302-164347302 GCF_963971535.1 Notolepis coatsorum
CCCGAGGCTGGGCATGATACAGTCAACATATAGCAAGAGAGAGAGCGAGAGAGAGCTCCCGTTCTACAGTCAATATACAGTGTACAGAGAGAGAGACACATTGGAAAGAAATTGAAATGCTATTTGGCCCTAAACAGAGAGTACACAGTGGCAGAATACCTGAGCACTGTGACTGAAGATCCTTGACTAGGTACAGACTCAGCGAGCACAGCCTAGCCATCGAGAAAGGCCGCCATAGGCAGACTGTGTGTGTTAGAAAGAGAGAGAGAGAGAGAGCATGTGTGTTAGAGAGAGAGCATGTATGAGAGAGATAAGCAAAGATGACCCCCTAAAGGATATTCAACTTTTAATGAAAGAACAAAACAGAAGGAAAATATAACTTCACAAAGGCAACATGAATATACATAGATCCAAAAGGACAAAGATCAACACTTAAATCCAAAGAGAAGAGGGTCTATACCAGAGAAAACAAAGCAGCAAGGAGCCAATGGCCGACAGCTAAAGGCTAGCCAGGTAGGCTACTGACACCAGGCCACACACAGCTTTGGCCAACGGCCCAACGCTACCCAAGCTACACAAACGACCAAGACAATGAATTCACACACAGCACATGTCGTATCTCCAAATGTTGTGAAGTAACATATGTTTTGCCTGGAAAAAAACATCGTTATTAAGAAAACATTCGGGAGGGGAAGGAAGGAAGAGTGGGGTAATGTCATGACATTTTCATTAATCTTACCTGCACCAAGGAACGCAGGGCGAAAGGCCGCAACACAGGTCTCCACGTTGATGAAAGGCCTCTCGCTGGCGGGACAAAAATAAGCTATGGCCAGAGCCTTGTCATGGTGCAGGCCCGACTACATCTTCTGTCAAAGATGATGTCGTAGTCAGAGTGCCAGAACCCCCTGCTATTCTCACGGCTAATGTCAATGGTCGTAGCACAAGCTAACAGCTAACTCAAGGCTAACTGATAGCATCAAACGAACGTTCCCAGCCGAGCGCAGCCGGCAGCTAACGTCGTAGCTAAACAGCTAACTGGCTAACAGTTAGCTCAACCAGGCTATCGCTAACCATTAGCTAACGCAGAAGCAAGCTATGCGGCTACATACAGGTGCTGACACCAGGCCACACACCGTTAGCTACTAGTAGTACTACAACAGCTAGTCGGCCAGTTTAGCTCCAGAGAGAGAGAGAGAGAGAGAGAGAGAGAGAGAGAGAGAGAGAGAGAGAGAGAGAGAGAGAGATGTCCACGGCGGGAATAGAATAGAGTTAATAGAATAGGTTAAAAACTCACCAAACGTCCAAGAGGATGGAGACAACCGCGTGGAGTTGACGAAGTTCATCTGCCAAACGACCATCCTCTTCATCTTGGCTGCATGCGCTGTCTCTAGGTTAGCTAACGCTAGCTACTAGCCGACATCATCATGGCTATATCCCGACTGCACCATGACAAGGCTCCGGCCATTTGTCCCGCCAGCGAGAGGCCTTTCGTCAACGTTCCTTGGTGACCGACCGACTGATAATGACCGACCTCTTGGTCTTGGCTGGCATAACTAAGCATAATAGTCAAAAGCTGCACGCGCGAAATAGTCAAACGCAGCTGACTCACGCCGGCGTACTACACATGATGTAAGTAACCACTTCGTTGAAACCAATAGTATGTCTGCTGCAGAGCCCCATAGCTCCAATAGTGAGTGTCTGCAGACCCAGGAACAAGTCAGACACATTCTACAAACGTGTCTAATGTGAAATATATAAGCATATAAGCAAAACTAGATTTGAGGTCTGTGATGAAAAAGGGCCTCGCGGGAAGGGGGGCCTCGCAAAAAAATTAAAAAAAATAAAAAAATAAAATAAAAAAAATAATAAATACATTTTTTTTTTTTTTTTTTTTTTTTTGCGAGGCCCCCCTTCCCGCGAGGCCCTGTGCGACCGCACTGCTCGCACACCCCCTGAGGCGGCCCTGCCTATATGAATTACATATAATAGCAGCCATAGCCTACATTATGCAACAGTAACTTGCACATATTTAATAACACATGGCACAGCCCTGCGAAGCCCTGCATCCAGTAAACCAACTTGATCATTAATCTATAGCTGTTGTATCTTTACGCTTATGAAAACATTAAATAATATGTATAGGCTATATGCCGTCGCTTTGCATTAATAGCCTATATTCTCAAATGGCATAATGGCTATCCGACTCCTCGCTATCCTCGGACGGGCCAGTATACCTTTATATCATATCATATTCATATTCATATCATAGTTTACTCTATCAGCCTACCCAGCATGTAATACGTTCTTTGTTAGAACTCAACTCGTTATTATTTTGCGCATAGATTGCAGAAATACGGGAACGTTTTGATTTATATTAAAAGGCTTTGACATTGTAAAACTAAATACGTGGAATTCTGTAAGCAGAATACAAGTCATATCACCCACACGATATATGCTCTGTATCCAGAGCATGTATGCTTTTCATTCATTTAAGACACATTTATTGCAAGGGTTTTGTATACACATAAACTCAACAAATAACCTCTGTTCTCGTTGCAATGCGTTTTTTATTCTTTCTTTAGGAAGGGGGAAGAACACTATATCGTGGGTGTTCATATGACTATTCTGCTTACAGCTTCGGGGTTCCACTTATTACGTTTAACAATGGCAAAGCCTTTTAAGTATAATCACAACGTTCCCGTCTTTCTGCAATCTATGTGCAAAATAATAACGAGTTGAGTTACGCGGAGCGCAGTCAGTGCTTATTTCCGCGTTGTAAACATATTCTACCACCGGGCGCCAGCTACGCATGCTCCGAGCTGTGCATAGATATATGCACAAAGTCAAGCACAAGTTCAAATTGATAAGTCCCACACTTTGCTTAGAAATGATCGTACGCACGGGTTACGCACATATCTGTGCGTACGCAAAGTTGATAAATGAGGGCCCAGGGCTGTGAAACTGGGCAGATGTGGTCAATTATACAATTATATACACTAATTAGAATGAAGTAACAATACAGTGGGCAAGTATTTAACAGATTGCAGAATGGGTACAATACAGTACGGCTCAATACACACAATTGTTAAGGGG
Source organism: Notolepis coatsorum (assembly GCF_963971535.1). Taxonomy (NCBI): domain Eukaryota; kingdom Metazoa; phylum Chordata; class Actinopteri; order Aulopiformes; family Paralepididae; genus Notolepis; species Notolepis coatsorum. Next base: position 164,310,396 of record NC_140166.1, read on the forward strand.
ATGCAGACCTGAGAAAGACGTTTGTCTTGTTTACATCAGGGTCCCCCATTTTCAATTCATATAGAACGACTACGCCGTAACAAATCATTAAAAAAATATACCGTTAACTGGAATATGTTGTGCCTTTACACATATGTTGGATTATGTAATTGGTTTGTCATGACAAACAAATAAAAAAATCGCGATTTACCCGCTGGCTACAACAACACACAGTGACTGCATGTAGTCACTGTGTGCTGATGTTGTAGCCACCTCCTCAGAGGCAGGCGTACTAAGCTCCCCCTTAAGCTCCAGGAGAGAGGGGAGAGGCTGAAAACCCGCAGTTCTTGCCCGACTGATGGGAGCCGAATCCCCGGTTCCGATTTGTCTGATGAATACCCCCAAAACGCGGAGGTCCCGAATGCATGGAAGTATTGATTGCGCCATAACAAATCATTAAAAAAAGATACCGTTAACTGGAATATGTTGTGCCTTTACACATATGTTGGATTATGTAATTGGTTTGTCATGACAAACAAATAAAATATCGCATCGCCGGCTGTCTCTGGCTTGCTCCAGCAGACACCAGAGCTCAGCCCGCGGCGAGAATGTGCTTCCGCGAGCGGCATCGCTGAGCTCTGGCTCTGACTACATGCAGTCACTGAGTGTTGTTGTAGCCAGCGGGTAAATCGCGATTTTTTTATTTGTTTGTCATGACAAACCAATTACATAATCCAACATATGTGTAAAGGCACAACATATTCCCGTTAACGGTATATTTTTTTAATGATTTGTTACGGCGTAGTCGTTCTATATGAATTGACAATGGGGGACCCTGATGTAAACAAGACAAACGTCTTTCTCAGGTCTGCATCCCCTTAACAATTGTGTGTATTGAGCCGTACTGTATTGTACCCATTCTTCAATCTGTTAAATAAAGTTTTCATTCATTCATTCATTCATTCATTCATTCATTCATTCATTCATTCATTCATTCATTCATTCATTCATTCATTCATTCATTCATTCATTCATTCAGTCAATACTTCCATGCGTATAAATTGAGGAAGCGAGCGAGTCCGCGGTAGCGGCAGCGCTGGATAGGGGGGCGGGTCACATGGCGGTCGCGGCCAATCAGAGGAACCCGGAAACCGAATTCCGTTGCAGAAGGTATACACGCGTCCTGGAGGGATGGCAGATTGCAGCCAATCACCTTCTCAGCCGAGTGGATGACACATTGCAGCCTGCCTTTGTCCTTGGCCGTGGCTGCAGCGTACAATACTGTGATGGAGGAGGTGAGGATGGACTCAATTATGGCTGTGTAAAAGTGCACCATCATCGTCTTTGGCAGGTTGAATTTCTTCAGCTGCTGCAGGAAGTACATCCTCTGCTCTGCTTTCTTGAGAAGGGAGCTGATTGAGGTCATGGGAGATGATTGTTCCCAAGAATAGGAAGGACTCCACAGTGTCCACTGGGGAGTCACACAGGGTGATGGGGTTGAGTGGGGCTGGGTTCCTTCTGTAATCCACAACCATCTCCAGTGTCTTGAGAGTGTTGAGCTCCAGATTGTTCTGGCTGCACCAGGTCAGCAGATGGTCAATCTCCCACCTGTAGGCGGACTAATCCCCACCAGAGATGAGTCCAATGAGGGTGGTGTCATCTGCAAACTTCAGGAGCTTGACGGACTGGTGACTGGAGGTGCAGCTGTTGGTATAGAGGGAGAAGAGAAGAGGGGAAAGAACACAGCCTTGGGGGGAACCTGTGCTGATGGTCTGGGAGTCTGAGGTGTGTTTTCCCAGTCTCATGTGCTGCTTCCTGTCAGACAGGAAGTCTGTGATCCACCTGCAGGTGGAGTCAGGCACGCTGAGCTGGGAGAGCTTGTCCTGTAGCAGGGCCGGGATGACTGTGTTGAATGTGTGGTAACATTGACTATGAATTTCATAACTAACATGTGTGAATATTAGAAAGCTATAAATGCAAAAGGAAGTGTACCTTTCAAAAGCAGAATGGATTTTCAGGGCTCAGCCAAAGGTGATATTATTGGAGTTACAAGAGACAGACATTCCAAAGGGTAACAAAACAATGTTGATGCAAATGTGATCAGTGGAGAACAAAGACTAACGGTCACACCTTAATGTTAGCAGATTTCAGCAGAGACAGCTGGTCTGAACACAGGGCAGACCAGCCCAGACTTGGGAAGAGCAGAATGTATTTACAGGATGTTAGTCATGGAAACTAATTCACAAACAAGTTATTCTTTATCACTGTTTGATATCAAAATGTAAGCCAAGAGTAAAACTGTGATAATATTAGAAGTGTGTAAATTCATATACACGAGAGATACATCTTGTAAAATGTTTATTGGAACATGCCTCTGTGCTCATCAAGAAGCCACAGCCGACGGGGGCCATGGGCCCCCCCTCTGATGCAGGAACAGGCCCACACCCACACAGGAGATCGATTGGGGACCGCCCCCAGAAGACCACCGGATTGGACCAAAACGTACTACTAGACTGTTATGATTGGGGGAATATGATAGTATTTAAGAGCAAAAACAGTGTTAATTCAGGAGCCCAGACAAACCCAGGTCTGCGGCTCCCGCTCCCATCCAGACTGCTGATTATACGTGAGTAAAATCATGGACCCAATGGTTGGTTAGAGTAACATGTACCGATCCCTGATCTGTAAAACCAGATTTACACATGTGTAATGCTTACAGTAGATTCTATTTTCATTGATGATTAACATGACTGTTGTATGTAATCCTTTGTACAAACATGTTAATGTGCTCTGAATAATCCTTGTATGAGAAAGCAAACTTCTAATTCACTCTGAGCCCCGAGGCAAATAAATGAGTTTGAACCATAGTTCCTCTTTTGTCTGGCTGCACAAGCTTATTTCTCATCTGACTAAGTCAGATGAGGAGACCATTTGAATCATTGATGACCTCCTTTCCTCCTTCCAGATAGCAATCTCATTGTACTGTAAAATAACCTTAGATATTGATTAAGAATATACCATAGATACGGTGCCATTTTTAAGACCCGTTCTGATTTGTTCACATGTGAGCAAACAGTAAAAAAGAACCGGGGGTTGAGGGATTTACAGTGCAGAGTGGTGACTGTCTGGGAGGGGAGAACGGGGCCAGCAGCCACCAGTTGGGGCCAGGGTGAGGAATGTTGTTTTGCGTACAGGGGGGTGGGACGGCAAAGCAGGGATGAGTTCTGTTTAGAGCTGGGCCATTAACGGCGTTAAAGTGCTGCATTAACGCTATACTAGTATCGCGCGATAATATAATTAACGCATTCATCTTAAAAAAAAAAAAAAAAAAAAAAAAAAATTAAATTTTTTTTTTACCTTTATTTACCCAGGGTAGGTTCGCTGAGCACAGATGCTCTTTTTCAGGAACGCCCTGCTTCACATTCACACAGTTCCATTCACACCTGGGAGCTGCCCAGTACAACCACAGTTGACACCTTTGGCCACTGAGAAACTCCACTGGAGCAGTTGATTCAAGCCATGTCACATAGTTCAAGTTTGAAAAGATTCTTTCTGTTTTGCTCCTGAGAGTGTGCTAGATACTGTACTGTACTGGTAATATTATTTATTTGTGTTAACTTCTGAATAAAACAACTTATTAAACACAAGTACATCTTATTGAACATTATTTTGATATTTCATTACCAATTATCATAGCAAAACAGCTTTTTCAAACAGTCTGTAATGCATTTTGGAAACAGGAGATGGGCTCATGGTGTAATGGGCCACCTGGCCTGAGAAACATAAGGAGGAAAGAAAAAGTAAGGACTTACTTCTGGTCATTATTTGGGTAGAACACACATATTTTGAATGCCTTCTGCATTTTTTTTTTTAGACATTTCAATCTAGATTAAATCCAGGATTGCAGATAGATTAATCTAGATTAAAAAAAGTAATCTATGCCCACCTCTAGTTCTGTTGCATATTAAGTTTAGGCCGCGGCTCTCAGGATGAGATGTATTGTGTTGGCGAGGACCAGGGGAGTCGGAGATCACAATGATTGGCTCTGGCCTCGGCTGTACAGGCTGATTCTGAATGAGGGCGCAGAATAGGACATAGGGTGCTTGGTTAATTTAATCTAGGTATTGGTAGCATCATTGAAGTGTGGATTAGTGGTATAGAATCGCACTAATAAGTGAGCAGTTGCATGGCGTTTGATATCTCGTTGTTGAATTTACGTCGTTAGTCATACGTGGATGTGATGGGGGCATTTTGAAGTGACTGAGCAGGGCGGCGTTCAAAAATGTTAGGTTTGCTGGAAGGTTTGCAATTGTGCAGGGCTACTAGCAAGGCATAGGTGTGTTGGATCATTTCGAACGGATCAGAAACGAATGAGCTCCCGTCCCTGATGGCTGTCGCGTTAATAGAAGGGGCTTGCTTGGATATGTCCCGGAAATCTGTCTTTAGCTGTGCTCAAGGCGAGTAAGAGAGATGGTGGAAGTAGAAAGGCGAGAATTAAACCTTTTGTTGAGCGATGGGCACTGGACACGGGAGAGTGGGGTGCCGAGGGGCGCGATTCTAGTTTTAATCAAGTAGCCGCCGCGCTCACGAATAACGGGGAAGTATGAAACATTATGAAATCAATAAGTGTGTTTTGAGTATTTTAGCCTGACACCAAAAGCAGACCGTGTGGCTATGATGCAACTTTCGACTCTGGCTCGCCCGTTGTGTTCGAGCCAGGGGAGGGGATGGACATTTTTTGGCTGCCTGTGAGCGCAGGGGGTTTTAAAAAGAGAATGAATTCCACAAAATCCTACAGAAGGGCCTGCTATATTGAGACGTTTTATTCCGTTATTGTGAGTCGCGTTGGGAAATAGTACTTAAATGGCCGGCCGGCTGAGATGAGTGAAAGGAGGGAATGTTGTTGTTGCTGTTGGATGTTTGAATGAAAAAGGTGAGCACTTATGAATGGGAGATTGTGTGTAAACATGTTAGCTGGGGTTTAGTACTTATGAATGACTGCGTGTAGGTATGATTTTACAAGCGTACTGTTATATAGTTCTCATGGGGGATGCGTGTGTAATTTTTATCCGTCCGGGTAGCGTGAATATTAAAGGCAACCAACTTGTGTTCGGCTTTTCTCTGATTGGCCGCGACCCCCCGCCCCCACGCGCAAGCAAGCGGCAGCCCCTCCCACATCCCAAATGAAACCCAAGGAGCTAGCGGCAGCGCGGGCAACCAACTTGTGTACCACTACCAACCAACTTAAGTTGCTGTACCAACCAACTTGTGTTCAGCTGCGGTAGCAGTGGAGCGCTGCTGACTGATTATTATGTTTTGCGTTTTTAACAACCAACTACCAGATTCACTCGTCACTGTACATCACCTCTGAAGTATAAACAAAGCCCATACAGTTATGAAATGCGCTGAACTAGAAAGCGTAATGTTATTATGTTTCGCGTTTTTAACAACCAACTACCAGATTCACTCGTCACTGTACATCACTTCAGCTCCAGCAGCAGCAGCGGCCGCGCTCCGTTGAAGCCCTTCAATGACAGAGCTCTCATATTTTGCGAATGCATAAACTATATCTTAAATTATGGCTATGTGTCTAATATGGCTGTCGCTTATCAATGACTTTGCGACAGTCATATTAAACACTCACTGTACATCAGTGTGGAACTGTACGCTGTAACGTTATATGTTATTTCACCCGTGGAGGCTGCTGAAGCCGTGAAGCGCCAGCGGGGCGACGCAGTGGTTTTTCCCCGGCTTCCGTGCGCCGCCCGCGGCTTGATCCAGCTTCAGCATTAGCAGCGGCGGTGCTCTGTTGTAGGAAGCCCTTCGCTGACAGCGCTCTCATATTTTGCGAATGCATAAACTATATCTTAAATTATGGCTATGTGTCTAATATGGCTGTCGCTTATCAATGACTTCGCGACAGCCATATTAGACATATCGCCCTAATTTAAGATATAGTTTATGCATTCGCAAATATGAGAGCTCTGTCATTGAAGTGGGTGGTGGCAGCATTACTAACAGTAGCAATTTTTATTGTTTTGTCATGACCAAACATAATCCCAACATAGATAGGAGGTGTACTGTATGTCAAATGTCGGTCATGTGGTGGAAGAGTTTAGTACAGTCACACAACAGAACACCAGTGTTTCTAGTAGATATGTTTATTAATATAAATAAACACCTCTGTCTGAACTGGTTCGAGCAGCGCGTTGGTTCGACCAGCGCTTCTGCCGCGTCTCTCAGAGGAAAAGGGCGTGTGCTAGGGCGGTCACGTGGCCGTGTGGCCAATCAGAGAAACGCTGAACGAAAAGCTGAACACAAGTTGGTTGCCTTTAATATTCACGCGTCCGGGTAGCGTTGAACTGAGTGGATGCGCGGGTCTTGAACGTCGCATAACGCGCAGCTCCCGGGAGTGCATAGAACCTTGCATCAGGCTGGCTAGCTACTTAGCGGGTATGAGCGTTTGGGGGGATAACGCCGTGATAGGGGCTTAATTCAATGTTATGATTAGAAGCGGTATGGTGAGGGGAATTATGGGATATAGGTGAGTGGAGCGATTTTTTAATAACAACGTTGATTGAGAGTTGTTTGCACAAGTAGGACGCTTCGGTTGTAATATTGTATGGCTCTGGGCGAGGGCACCGCGGTGCACCCTTAGGAAACGGAGAGCTCGCTATCAGAGCTAAGCTAAGCTAACGGGGCTATTGAGCTAACTGTGCTAACAATGCTGAGGTGCAGGGTACGGATGATTATTTTCATGTTGTATGAACGTACGTTATTATATTTTGTACTGCGTGTGACGTAGAGTCGCGTTATACTGGAGACAGTTGACATTGTTTTGTGTGGAGTCTGTAGCATTATGCAACTTGTGACCGCCAGCGGCGGGATAGCAGAGCACGACTTCCGTATTGACAGAAAGCGTCGTAGTGGCCATTTTGGACAGGAAGTGCCGTAGCGACCATTTTAGTTGTAGTTTTTTATCGTCTTGTTCCGTTGTCTAAGGGCGGAGGGAGATAAATGTGTGCAGCTCTGTTTAAATGAGATTGGTAAGTGGTTTGTATTTTTGCTTTGTGTTGTAAACAATGATCTGGGAGTGGTTTTGGTTTTGTGTAGCAAAAGGGGAGAGTATGTACAGCATGTGATGATTAGATTATGGGAGATAGTCAGGGGGGAGGAATTCAATAACAAGGATGTAGGCTGCAGACAGGGCAGTGAGTCTGTTAACACTTTGGTCGCCAGCCAGAAATCCGGAAATGACAGCGCCTGGCCAGGATTTCTGGGCGATTTTAGCGATATCTCATGATCTTAGCGGAGCTATTTCTATATTTTATATTATAACTATGGGGAAATGGTTTGGCGCATTTGACGACGACGAGTTGATGTACACTATGAAAAAAACCGTTTGTTTCTGCGTGTCTTCGTTCGTTCACAATTACAAGTTAAAAAAGGTAAAGAAAATAGTTACCGAACGTGTTATAAAGCAATTTAGACTGGGATGGATGGATGGATGGATGGATGGATTGATTGATTGATTGATTGTTTGCAGGGCGGCCTGGGAGAAATGCGAGGCCATGTGCGAGATTTAACGCGAGCCCCCCCCCCCCCCCCCAAAAGGTAAAAAAAAAAAAAAAATATATATATATATTTTTTTTTTTTTTTTTTTATACAGTCAACATATTCTTAAATAATAGCGCTGCCCGAGGCGGGGCATGATACAGTCAACATATAGCAAAAGAGAGAGCGAGAGAGAGCTCCCGTTCTACAGTCAATATACAGTGTACAGAGAGAGAGAGAGAGAGACACATTGGAAAGAAATTGAAATGCTATTTGGCCCTAAACAGAGAGTACACAGTGGCAGAATACCTGAGCACTGTGACTGAAGATCCTTGAGCACAGCCTAGCCATCGAGAAAGGCCGCCATAGGCAGACTGTGTGTGTTAGAAAGAGAGAGAGGGAGAGAGAGAGAGAACATACGTGTTTGTCATGTGTGTGTGTGTTAGAGAGAGACTAGAGCATGTATGAGAGATTCAAAAGGACAAAGATCAACACTTAAATCCAAGAGAGAGAGAGAGAGAGAGAGAGAGAGAGAGAGAGAGAGAGAGAGAGAGAGAGACACATTGGAAAGAAATTGAAATGCTATTTGGCCCTAAACAGAGAGTACACAGTGGCAGAATACCTGACCACTGTGACTGAAGATCCTTGAGCACAGCCTAGCCATCGAGAAAGGCCGCCATAGGCAGACTGTGTGTGTTAGAAAGAGAGAGAGAGAGAGAGAGAGAACATGTGTGTTTGTCATGTGTGTGTGTGTTAGAGAGAGACTAGAGCATGTATGAGAGATCCAAAAGGACAAAGATCAACACTTAAATCCAACAAGAAGAGGGTCTATACCAGAGAAACCAAAGCAGCAAGGAGCCAATGGCCGACATCAGCTAAATAGGCTAGCCAGGTACTGTGACACCAGGCCACACACAGCTTTGGCCAACGGCCCAACGCTACCCAAGCTACACAAACGACCATTCACACACAGCACATGTCGTATCTCCAAATGTTGTGAAGTAGCATATGTTTTGCCTGGAAAAAAACATCGTTATTAACAAAACATTCGGGAGGGGAAGGAAGGAAGAGTGGGGTAATGTCATGACATCTTACCTGCACGAGGAACGCAGGGCGAAAGGCCGCAACACAGGTCTCCACGTTGACGAAAGGCCTCTCGCTGTCGGGACAAATAAGCTATGGCCAGAGCCTTGTCATGGTGCAGGCCCGACTACATCTTCTGTCAAAGATGATGTCGTAGTCAGAGTGCCAGGGCCTGCTATTCTCAAGGCTAACTGATAGCATCAAACGAACGTTCCCAGCTGACGCTAAACAGCTAACTGGCTAACAGTTAGCTCAATCAGGCACCTGGCTGTATGTAGCCGCATAGCTTGCTTCTGCGTTCTGCAAGCTATGCGGCTACATACAGCCAGGTGCTCTCACCAGGCACACACCGTTAGCTACTAGTAGTACTATATTAGCTAGTCGACCAGTTTGGCTCCAGAGAGAGAGAAAGAGAGATAGGTCAGGTCCACGGCGGGAATATAATCATAGGTTGACTCACCATAACGCAGTATCAACGCGGCGCCAATGGTAAAGTTGGAAGGAGACTTTCTTGGCCCACGGTGTAATTTCTTCTTCTTCTTCTTCGAGTACTTTCCGGCAGACTGGACACCTTTCGGCGTATTGCTGCCTAACAGATTTATCTGCTCACAAGTTCTCTTCTCCTTCTTTTGAAAAGACATCCATTCGCCTCGCCTCGCTCCTCTGAATAGGTTAGCTAACGCTAGTTAGCCTTTAGCTAAGCTAGCTACTAGCCGACATCATCATGGCTATACCATGACAAGGCTCCGGCCATTTGTCCCGCTAGCGAGAGGCCTTTCGTCAACGTTCCTTGGTGACCGACCGACTGATAATGACCGACCTCTTTCTTCGTCTTGGCTGGCATAACTAAGCATAATAGTCAAAAGCTGCACGCGCGAAATAGTCAAACGCAGCTGACTCACGCCGGCGTACTACACATGATGTAAGTAAAACCACTCCCTTCGTTGAAACCAATAGTATGTCTGCTGCAGAACCCCAGAGGCTGAGCTCCAATAGTGAGTATGTCTGCAGGACTGCAGACCCAGGAACAAGTCAGACACATTCTACAAACGTGTCTAATGTGAAATATATAAGCATATAAGCAAAACTAGATTTTAGGTCTGTGATGAAAAAGGGCCTCGCGGGAAGGGGGGCCCGCGAGGCCCTGTGCGACCGCACTGCTCGCACACCCCCTGAGGCGGCCCTGATTGTTTGATTGTTTGATTGTTTGATTGATTGTTTGATTGATTGTTTGATTGATTGATTGTTTGAGTGATTGTTTGATTGATTGTTTGATTGATTGTTTGTTTGATTGATTGATTGATTAATTGATTGTTTGATTGATTGATTGATTGACAGTCCGACTGACTGACTGACAGTCCGACTGACTGACTGACATTCCGACTGACTGACTGACAGTCCGACTGACAGTCCGACTGACAGTCTGACTGACTGACTGACAAACTTGAAATGCAGTAATACTATTATATCGATCAGGTGGGAATATATTGTATTGGTCAGGTTAGTAGATATTGTACCGATCAGGTATTATACATCATGTGCATGCAATAAACTAAAAAAAAACATTTAGACTGTTTCTCATTCATGTACTGTGCATAATCTGCTCCTGTGTTGTAGACACTGTGTTGTTCTGTACCTACCTGTTTTCCAATTTATTCGTCCATACATGATAAACACATTCATAAAGTAATAATATCTTGTATTGATAATAAATCAATTAGTTTCACCTGGAAATACTACTACCTTATCAACCACCATGCCTGGCGCTAATGAACAAGTAAGTTATTCATGTAGGTGTAGGTCCAGAAAACATTATTATAAAATACAGAATACTTTACATTGCAGAAAACTTGAAACTTTGATGAAGTGAAGACATTTTTATTTCACAATATGTTCAATAAACTGGGTGACAGTTATCAGTACCAACCATTGTTGCTGTGCATTAGACACATATGCTGGTAACATTCACAGTATAAAATTATGGTAATTTACCAAGACAATACCTTATAAAAAGTGAACACTGGATGATAACCAACCATCGTTTCTGTGCATTTAGAAGTTTGCTGGTAACATTCACAGTATAGGATTATGGTAATTTACAAACACAATACCTTATAAAAAGTGAACACTGGATGAGAACCAACCATCGTTTCTGTGCATTTAGAAGTTTGCTGATAACATTCACAGTATAAAATTATGGTAATTTACCAAGACAATACCTTATAAAAAGTGAACACTGGATGATAACCAACCATTGTTTCTGTGCATTTAGAAGTTTGCTGGTAACATTCACAGTATAAAATTATGGTAATTTACCAAGACAATACCTTATAAAAAGTGAACACTGGATGATAACCAACCATTGTTTCTGTGCATTTAGAAGTTTGCTGGTAACATTCACAGTATAGGATTATGGTAATTTACAAACACAATACCTTATAAAAAGTGAACACTGGATGATAACCAACCATCGTTACTGTGCATTTAGAAGTTTGCTGGTAACATTCACAGTACAGGCACGTCACATGATCAACTACAGGGCGTATCTTACAGTTGGTCTCTCGCATCGATGACTGCATTGTCCATTGATAAATTGATGAAATACATGTGTTCAACGCATTTGTCTTGTACAGAAAACAGTGCAACTACCCATACACTATACTATACTATACTATACTATACTATACTATACTATACTATACTATACTATACTATACTATACTATACTATACTATACTACTCTCAGCTAGCTATACTATGTACCGGAGTGGTACACATGGTTCTGTCTGTATCACACAATGATGGATTATTTAGAAGTACTCTGTACTTCTGTGTGCCGGATTATTTAGAAGTAGTCTGTACTTCTGTATGACAACTAATAAAGAAACTATTTAGAAAAATCCTTCTTTGTGTGATACAGAGTGAAGCATTTTTCACGATGCAGGGGGACTTTGCACGATGTGCAAAAATATCTGGTTTCACCCCTGAGGCCACGCCTAAGGCAGACCCGACATTTCCTACATGGTAGCTTTTGCTTGGGGGTGGCTTTGTACGCCACCATTACATGTTTCCCAAAGCCACCCACTAATCTACTCTGCTCCCTAGGGTCGCGCTGCCTGTCACGCCCCACCTGCTCAGCCCCTGCCTCCTCCTCACCCCCACCGCCGCCCTCCTCCTCCTCCTCTGCCACCCCAGGAATCTTCAACTCCTCAGCCCCTGTGTAGGTCCGCGCCACAGCCCTGGTGTACCGGAAGAGGTTGTAATAATACCCTCGTGGGTGCCTGGTTTTGTACAAGACAAAAGAGTTGAACATACATATTTGGATCAGATACAGCACAAACTTTTTGGTCCACTTTCCAGTCTTACGTGTACACGGATAGTACGCCAGGTTTTGATCCAACTGGTCGATGCCTTTCATGAATTTATTATACGACATGATGGATGACGGCTTGAGCATCTCCACCCTCACTGCTTTGCCCTTCTTCTGCTTCTGCCACACTTTTGCCATTTCCATGGTGTCCTCATGGAAGCTGGTGATCGTCTTCACAATCCTTTTATCCCGCTATGCCACGATCATGACCTGCTTGTTGTTGACAGCAATGCGCTCCCTCACACCGATGTCAGCATTGGTCAGGTTCTTTATGATGGCTGGCTCCCCCCGGTGCTTCCTGAGGGTACCACAGACGTCGGTCCTCAACTGTCGGAGCCTGGCGCACATGCTCACGGAGTTGTAGAAATTGTCCATGAACAAATAATGACCGGCCCCGGCCAAACGTCCAAGCAGACCGACGACCGTGTCCCCCAGGTTTGCGCCATCCCGGCAATATGGCTTGAAGGCGAAGCAATATCCTGTGCGTGATTCGCACAGGAAGTATGACTTGATGCCATACCGGGTTGGCTTGTTGGGGTTGTAGACACGGAAAGCCAGGCGGCCTCGCCATGCCATCATCCCCTCGTCAATGGCGAGCTCACGTTCGGGCTGGTACAGTTCCTTGCACCTCATGTTGACATGGTCGACTACAGGGCGTACCTTACATAGTTTGTCTCTAAAATCTAGGGATGTGTTGTCTGCAAAGTGGAGGAAGCGCCAGATCAACTCATAACGGTTGCGTGGCATGGTGGCTGAGTAGTACGGTGTGAACATCAGCTCATCAGTGGTCCAAAACATGTCCATGCGAGGCTTCCAAAGGACACTGCTCAGGAAGATGAGTCCAAGGAACTGCTTCAGCTCCTTCAATGTGAGGGCCTTCCAAACCAGTGCCCTGCTACTGGTTAGCGTGGGATCCAGCCGGGCAATGAACTGATCCGCGTAGAGGTTGGTCTGGGCAACAATGGCGTTGAGAAAGTCATCTGTCAGGAACAGATCTAGCCATTTTGCAGGCCGGTGCGAATTCAGTGCCGCGGCGTCCTGGAGCAGCCCCGGTTGGGATGTGAAGGGGATCCTACGAGGCACCCAGCCCTCATGAGACCAGGCATTCCCCTGGTCCTGACGGCTCGCAGACCTGCTCTTCGCATTATGTGTTATATTTTATGTACAATCACCTGCAGGAGTAGACTGTAATGCTATGACGTGTGGGCCATTGTCAGTCTCTGTGTCACTCTCTGCGCCAGAATCTGAATTGGATTGAATTCATTCAGTAAGTAAGTCTCATAAAACACAATAGTAATACATTTACATACATGAATGCAGTTAGTACATACCCAAGTAGGTGGGTGTACCACCACCGGACGCTGAATCGGTATCGGATCCTGTAATTCACAGAAAATAAATCAGCGGTCTTCGAAACTAGGAGTTTACATATGTAGCCTAGCTGTGAGATGGTCTGCTGCAGCTGTTGGTATGGCTTCTTCTACTAAGCTGTAATCAAAAAGTACAGCCAACCTCAAGAATGGACACCTCCCTAAAGTGTTCATTTACCACAAATACATCAGGGGTGTTAGCTGTAATACTAGAGACACACACACACACTTTTTGCAAAGACAACTGGGTGACGTCTGATTACAGCAGATAATGAAGCAACATGGCTCACACAACTGTGATGTCACTTGTTCCAGAGCTGTAGGCAAATGGAATCTCTCCACACACACACACACACACACACACACACACACACACACACACACACACACACACACACACACACACACACACACACACACACACACACACACACACACACACACACACACACACACACACACACACAGTCAATTACCAAATTGTGGTGAGAGAATTCTTGTATGTGGAGACCCCCGTCTCTACAGAACCCCATACAGGGGGGGCCAGGTTGTAATAACTGAACAGATGTGGTTTGGAGAAATTTCCAGGCTAAAAGAATCGTCTGACGACAGGTTGTCATGGGGTAATAGATGACTAGACCTGGGGCATGTGACCTGGCCTGAGGGGGCGGAGCCGGTCTGAGGGCTGAGCTGAAAATGTGTGGACAAAATTCTCTGAGGAATTATGAAGTTTTGGTTGGACTGTAGGGGACAGGGACATGACTGAACAGGTACTGATGGTCTTTGTTTTGTGCACATGTGATTTGATAGAAGGCACAGACAGAGGGCGGATAGATTAACACAACGCAGGGTAAGAACATACACATCGATTAGGGTCAAAGTGAGGATAGGTAGTGAAATATTTTTTCATAGAATGTCTGCTTTCCCCGACCGAACTGAGGCTGTGGAGACCAAGGTGGTAAGATTATGACCATTATATGGTCATAAAGGGGGGAGGATAGATGGGAGAGCCAATTGATGAATTATGCAAAATGTGGTTGAACTATTGTTTAAGAAAGAATTAACAGGAGAAAGAAATTGATGTAAAATGAATATTGTGATACTAATGTATGTTTTCTCTCAACCAGATCATCTAAAAGAGTGTGGGAACAAACTTTCCTGTAGATTAAGAAAATTGGGTTTTAAATTTGTGATTTATTATATTTTAATTTAGTTTAGATAAAAAATAGTTTTAATTGTTTTCAACAAATCCAAAGTTGTTGTTTAAAAGGTGGGCCTCTGGCTATGAGCCTTGAGGAGCAAAAGCTCATTGATGATATGTACCAAAGAATAATGAGAAAATTGAGAAGAAAAAAAAAATGGAAAAATGTATGATTTTAATTTTAAAAATTTTAAAATATTGTATGGTTAGTATGTATAGTGTGGGATATTTGTGGATATCCTGATGAAGAATGTTCTCAGTCAACCGAGGCTTGGATAATAACAAGGTTTATTAACCAAACAGATAGATTACATAGAGAGAATGGCTGAGGGCTTCCCCCAGGTGATCAGCTGAAATGACCCAGGTGAGAAGACCTCGATTGTGGTCGGGAGGAGCCCTTTATAGTTCAATAAGGGGGGTGTGTGGTCCCATTTGATAGGTCAAATGGGGGGGGGGGGGGTACAGGTTTGGGGAGAAAGGGGAGGGGAATGTCTTATTCCACAGAGAGGGGGGGCATAGGTAAGGGGATACAGGGGAGGGGAAATATATTTACATGAGAACATTAGATATTATACCACAATACTCACTTTTCTTTCTTATAATGTGGGTGAGATTAATGTATAATATACCAGGGTTGTTTGGAACAGGTAAAAGTGGGGACCGATGTAATCCATCGGTTATCAGATAATGAATAAAATAGAAAATAATTAAAATAATGAAAATGTTGGCCAATGTGTTGGTTGGCATAACAGTTTAAAATAGTATTATTTATATACATGATTCATGACATGATCGACTGGACTGTGGTCTGTGTTATTTTGATATCAGAGATGTGGGAATAGATATCACCCTTTTCTTTTATTAATCGCTCAAAATACCTATATCAATGAGTGGTCCTCAACTCTGATATCAAACAACAATTAACATAATCATTAGAAGCTATCGCTGTGCAAATATCTTGGCATACCTTCAGTCGTTCATGTCGTGACTCAGGGGAGCTAATGTGATGGTTGTGCATACAGGCATCGTAATAAACCAATTAAATACATGCACTGTCTCTGTGTGGTCAGAGTGCACAGGGTGAAAACACAAAATCGTGTGCATAATTATTAGGAATAGGATTTACACATAAGCATTAACTTAGTGGCTAATGTGTACAAAAACATTTAAACAACCGTTAACCTAGTGGTTAATAAAACTAACATGATTGATTATGGGAAACTGTTCAAAAATATATATATGCACAATTTATAATGATTCTTGATGAAATTACTTAGGATCCAGTTGTATTTAACCTGAGTTTGAGTGTCACTTTCATCTGTGATTGAAAGATTGATCTTTACTTAGAATCAGGCAATTTTGTAACCTAAGTAATTCAAATGTGATGTAATGTGATCATGTGACCACTTCTTCCTTCAGCAATACATTTTAGCTCATTATTACTAACCATTGTTAATGCTTTCTCATTGATTTCTTTTCATCACATCCCTAGTTCATCGTTTTGCAGATACATACAATTGTGTTAAAAGTTTCCTGCTTGTGAAGGTATTAATCTGAATGATGTTGCGTCGTTGTTGACAAGGTGTTCTCTGTCGGTCGTGTGGCAGGGCCAAACAGTAACACATAAAAATTAAATAAATACATAACAATGTGGACACTGTGTGTTCACAAGTCTCTTGGTTCACAGGTCTCTGATGATGTGTCTCTTGTTGACGATGCAGTCGGGAACATTCACTGGTCCATCATTCAGAGGGGGCCTACAGGAGGTCGCCGTCCACTCCCTGTGTACCTTGTCAAGGGTCACCGGTAGCAGTCAACTATAGTGGCCTTGCAGACTCTTTTCCTGGAGCCTATGTTGTTCTCCACCACCATCACATGTCTGCCACTGTGCTCACGCTTGACCTTTATCAGGCCTTGAGACATGGCAGTAGGGTGGTCTTGAACGTGCTGTGTGGTGGTTGGTCCCCCGCTCCCCGTCATCGCGGTACCAGAGGGGCGAGGGTTTGCTGGTGTAGTGGCCTGTCTGTAGGACGCTCTCTCTCACACGGATGACAATCTTGTCATGGGAATCCACCTTGATGGTCGGGGCTTTGGTTCCCATCTGCAGGTGATGGGTTTGGTCTGCCGTGGTCTGCAGTGCCGGGGTGGAGGCCGTCAAAGGTTGATCTCCTCTTCGTCAGTGTCTCCTTGGTCAGTCTCCTTCGTGGTCCCCTGCTCCACTTTCTTGGGGATGTCTGTGGGCTGGGTTGGATGGCGGTTTCTGTCGTCGTCCTGGTTGTGTCCGCAGCTCCTTGGCGGCGTCCCTGGTGGTAGTATGCTGTCGTGGGTCGCTCAGGTCGCTGGGTTGTGTTCCTCCTTGCCTGGTCGCACCGTCGTTCGTGGTTCAGGTCACACGTCGTCTCACTCGTCCTGTCCTCTCACCAATTTATGATCTGAGGATGATAAAAAAAAAAACTGCCTTAGAAAACCTCCTCACATAAATGATTCAACGCCTTTCTGCTAAAGAGGAAAATCATTTAGGGTTAATTCAATTCATTGTGTAATACCATCATGCATTTGATATCGTTTGGATCCGATCTTTGTATGGAATCAGAACATTTCTTTTTATCTTTATAATCTGTGATGTCAAATTGAAGTTGATCTTACCTCAGGATGCGTGCGATGGGTGTACCTCAGGATACTTACCTCGTCACGACTTCTCTGGCTTTCCTCACACCTCTAGTGTGCTCATCATAATTTAGCATGGGGGAAAAAAATTAAATCTAGGCAGCCA
The DNA here is from genome assembly GCF_963971535.1 of Notolepis coatsorum. Classification (NCBI taxonomy): domain Eukaryota; kingdom Metazoa; phylum Chordata; class Actinopteri; order Aulopiformes; family Paralepididae; genus Notolepis; species Notolepis coatsorum. The sequence continues at coordinate 164,327,726 of NC_140166.1, forward strand.
GTTAATTTTGCATGAAAAACAATCATTCATTTTCTCGTCTACTCTTAAGTAGTATTAATTTAATTACCTCTAATATACCTTGTGCATTTTGATAATCATTGTGTAAATGATTATCCTGCTTTCAACTGATACAAATAATTCTAACCCTAGCTAACCTTACTGTCATGCATTTGTCCTAATAAACTAACCTACACTGTAGCACTCAACACTTTGATGACCATTGTTACTCAGCTGATAGAGTTGTGCCCTTTTTGATGTCCTGTCATACAGAACCTGTGAGTCGCTTTTGGATAAAAGTGTCAGCTAAATGATTAATGTACGTGTATACCTTGTACATTTAGATAATTGTGCTTCAATTTTGGTGGTTGATATTTTGCAGTCATGGAAATGTAATAGTTGTTAAAAGAATAGTCTAAGGAATAGTCATGCATGTTATTGGTTATAAACAGAGAATAGAAGGAGGAGATTGTAAGTAAAGTTGTTTTCATCATTAATCTTTCATCTCGGGCACTTCTACTTTGTCTGGTTTTATTCAGAATTCATCTCTAATTCGTGTGCCTCTTGAAAAGAGATGATGAAAACGACTGGTTAGTTATTGTTAGTATGGGAATTAGGTAGATTTTCATGACTGCAACATCATCACCTGTGTTTATACTATACTAAGTTGAGTCTCTAGGTGTGGTCAGATTGCATGCTGTTGCATAGCTTTGTCTGCTCCTGCCCTTTGTTTTTTTTAAGTACCCATCCTGAATAGTGTCTGCTATCGTCTCACAATTGATTTCCCTTTAGCTCCAAACTGCTTTGTGTTCAAATGTAGATTAACTCAGTCCCTTTCTGTCTCTTGATTGTCTGTTTGCTTCTTGTAAACACAATTTACATGTGGGTGTTTGGATGCAGATTTGTTTTAAATTCGTCTGCCTCTCCTGATTGTCTGCTTGCTTCCTGTAAACACAAAAATATGTTAGTGACGCTTTGACTGTCTGGGTTGTGTTGATTAGAATCCTATTTAAAACTAGCTTTATGTGACTTATAATGTGTAAATTAAAGCAACATAAACATTCAAGTGATCTGAGATAGTTGTAATTTACTGTAACTGAGATGATAGTTGTGTATGTACAGTTTCTACGTCAAATGTATATACTCTCTTTTCTTGACTCCTTTTGTATCACAAACAGTACTGAATTTGCAATTCTGGTATGTCATAAATGTATAGATGTAGCAGTACTGACTATCTGTATGTCATGTATGTCATATATGTCCTGATGAATTGAAAATGGGGGACCCTGATGTAAACAAGACGAAAGTCTTTCTCTGGTCTGCATCCCCTTAACAATTGTGTGTATTGAGCTGTAATGTATTGTACCCATTCTGCAATCTGTTAATAAAGTTTTCAATCAATCAATCAAAGCATCTATATTTATGATTTTCATACTCACCGGGGAAAGCTGTTGTGTTCACGTTGGATCCTCACAGTTCAGTTCAGTTATTGAATAACCATATTAACTCAAAAATATGTTAGTGACGCTTTGACTGTCTGGGTTGTGTTGATTAGAATCCTATTTAAAACTAGCTTTATGTGACTTATAATGTGTAAATTAAAGCAACATAAACATTCAAGTGATCTGAGATAGTTGTAATTTACTGTAACTGAGATGATAGTTGTGTATGTACAGTTTCTACGTCAAATGTATATACTCTCTTTTCTTGACTCCTTTTGTATCACAAACAGTACTGAATTTGCAATTCTGGTATGTCATAAATGTATAGATGTAGCAGTACTGACTATCTGTATGTCATGTATGTCATATATGTCCTGATGAATTGAAAATGGGGGACCCTGATGTAAACAAGACGAAAGTCTTTCTCTGGTCTGCATCCCCTTAACAATTGTGTGTATTGAGCTGTACTGTATTGTACCCATTCTGCAATCTGTTAATAAAGTTTTCAATCAATCAATCAAAGCATCTATATTATGATTTTCATACTCACCGGGGAAAGCTGTTGTGTTCACGTTGGATCCTCACAGTTCAGTTCAGTTATTGAATAACCATATTAACTTACCCCCTTTTGTGCCCATGTGTATCTTTAATCGAATAGTGGTTCCTGAGGCTGTAGCACGTTACGTGTCGTCAATGCAATGTTCGGTTCGTTTCTCCGGTGGTCTGGGATAATGCAACTCTGGAAACACTCTTCTGCATTTCGCCACCGCAACTCAGCATTTTCCAATAGCAGCGCGCACATACATATACAAATAAAACATATACTACACGTGGATTTCACGCACCCTCGGCCTTGGGCACATTAAACTTTACGTTCGCCTATGGATAGTTTCATATAAAATCATAACTTCACGGCGCGCATAGCGTGACGTCATCGCTCCAAGCGACGTTCGTGCGTTCTCATTCGCCTCGGAAATAACGCTTTGCAATTCATACAGTATTTTTCCCACGAGCTCTCAATAGCCTGGAATTCCTAAACCAGCGTTTTGTTACCGAATGAACGCGCCTGTGCATATGTGAAACGTAAACAAACTGAAACGATAAAACTATACTTCCCCAAATGGTCGTTCCCGTGGGTCGGTTTTGTTGATTCCGGAAATTACTATCCTAGTTTGTCCCGTGAGTTGCACCTCAATGTTATTCTCTGTATAACGGTACTAGTCTCTCAATGCTCGGCGCGATATCAGTCGGCATATTGTGCGCATACAAACAAGACTTTAAACAGACAAAACAACAATAATACATATAAGTTAACGTGTGTGTATATCTGACTGTATTGGATCGCTGTTCGTTTAGTCGACCAGCCATCTGCTGCAACAAGGCATTTATCCCTTGATATACCTATACATCGTTATTAAAGTCATAACGACCGAACCTGACTTCGAAATTTACCAGCGATATATTAGATGTGAATATACCGTTTAATCATACTCTCGGTCTCTTCAACTCGCGACTAATGTCCCGTTTAATGTACTTTCCGCGACTGATGTCCCGTTTAATGTACATTCACGTACTCCCGGGGCATCGCGTAATCATGTACTACTAGGACATCGCGTGATCATCTTCCCGCTATCTGTATGATCAATTGGTTAATTTAATCCAAATATATCGTTTTCAGGAATGGAAGAGGTTGTGAGCTTAGTTTGAGGTTGCATCTATGAATATATGACGTTACTCTGTTAAATCTAATTAGATTATAACAGCTTCTCGGTCCTAACTTCCCGCCTCTTTGCCAAAAGAATCACAAGTTTCTAAGAGAGTAGCGTTTTCCAATGATATCACTCTAATAAGCTCACGTATCTCATTTTGTTGCCTATATTTCAGTCTGAATTAGACTTGGGTTAGCAATCCAACAACCTGTATTGTGTGCCTTAGCTTTTGGTCGGCTCCGACTCGACCTGGAATAGCACTTCAACCTTTGTGCCTAAACTTTTGGGAATAGCACATATAACCCATCCTCTCAGAACCGCCTGATAAGGACCCAGGTGCACGCGCGCCCTGGTAACGATTCTCAATACAGATCAGATATATTAATGCACATTATTCTTACTCAGCCATGATCTCAATATTTGACAACATTCTGTAATATTCACCTGGCACAGAGAAAAGCGGGAAGGTTTTAATTCCTTGCCATACATTTTTGGTCGACCATCTATTATACTCACTTTTCTCTGTATAGCTGAAACAATACAGCACGCCGGTAGGACGCAAGAGTCCGTCACAAGTTCGTAGACGCCAATTGTGGGATATTTGTGGATATCCTGATGAAGAATGTTCTCAGTCAACCGAGGCTTGGATAATAACAAGGTTTATTAACCAAACAGATAGATTACATAGAGAGAATGGCTGAGGGCTTCCCCCAGGTGATCAGCTGAAATGACCCAGGTGAGAAGACCTCGATTGTGGTCGGGAGGAGCCCTTTATAGTTCAATAAGGGGGGTGTGTGGTCCCATTTGATAGGTCAAATGGGGGGGGGGGGGGGGGTACAGGTTTGGGGAGAAAGGGGAGGGGAATGTCTTATTCCACAGAGAGGGGGGGGCATAGGTAAGGGGATACAGGGGAGGGGAAATATATTTACATGAGAACATTAGATATTATACCACAGTTAGTATGTATAGAAATCAAGTCAATGTACTGTTTATGACAATGTGAATTGTCAAAGTGAGGAATGTGGTAACATTGACTGTGAATTTCATAACTAATATGTGTGAATATCAGAAAGCTATAAATGCAAAAGGAGTGTACCTTTCAAAAGCAGAATGGATTTTCAGGGCTCAGCCAAAAGTGATATTATTGGAGTTACAAGAGACAGACATTCCAAACCCCCCCCCCCCTCAAGCAATGACTAATCTAGAGAACAAACAACACCTTCTCGAGTTGACTGTATGTAAATGTAGGAGCAGAGACAGCTGGTCTAGCAGAGACCAGCACAAACTGGCTAAGGAAAATATAATTACATTATACTAGATTAGAATGAAAAACAATATTGGAATAATAACTATATCATATTTATCTATCTGAGGTATTAGATCAAATTAGATTTGAATATCATTATAGAACGTCAAACTGGTTATTGAACTGTAGCATTACATAGAGGCTACTAAAATGATTAGATCCCTCCACAGCAGTATGGGAATCTGCTGACAGTAAACTCTCAGGGTAACAAAACAATGAAGATGCAAATGTAATCAGTGGAGAACAAAGACTAACGGTCACACCTTAATGTTAGCAGATTTCAGCAGAGACAGCTGGTCTGAACACAGGGCAGACCAGCCCAGACTTGGGAAGAGCAGAATGTATTTACAGGATGTTAGTCATGGAAACTAATTCACAAACAAGTTATTCTTTATCACTGTTTGATATCAAAATGTAAGCCAAGAGTAAAACTGTGATAATATTAGAAGTGTGTAAATTCATATACACGGGAGATACATCTTGTAAAATGTTTATTGGAACATGCCTCTGTGCTCATCAAGAATCCACAGCTGACGGGGGCCATGCAGGAACAGGCCCACACCCACACAGGAGATCGATTGGGGACCGCCCCCAGAAGACCACCGGATTGGACCAAAACGTACTACTAGACTGTTATGATTGGGGGAAAACATGATGATAAGAGCGAAAACAGTGTTAATTCAGGAGCCCAGACAAACCCAGGTCTGCGGCTCCCGCTCCCATCCAGACTGCTGATTATACGTGAGTAAAATCATGGACCCAATGGTTGGTTAGAGTAACATGTACCGATCCCTGATCTGTAAAACCAGATTTACTCATGTGTAATGCTTACAGTAGATTCTATTTTCATTGATGATTAACATGACTGTTGTATGTAATCCTTTGTACAAACATGTTAATGTGCTCTGAATAATCCTTGTATGAGAAAGCAAACTTCTAATTCACTCTGAGCCCCGAGGCAAATAAATGAGTTTGAACCATAGTTCCTCTTTTGTCTGGCTGCACAAGCTTATTTCTCATCTGACTAAGTCAGATGAGGAGACCATTTGAATCATTGATGACCTCCTTTCCTCCTTCCAGATAGCAATCTCATTGTACTGTAAAATAACCTTAGATATTGATTAAGAATATACCACAAATGCCGAGCTGAAATCCACAAACAGAATCCTGGCGTAGGTTCCTGCACTCAGGATTCATCCACTCAGTTGTGTCTACTCCCGTTGTAACTGAGGGGTTACAAAACTCTGACTGTATTAAAGATTGTGATAGATTAAACCACTACTACATATTATTATTATTACTTGCCAGACAGTACAGTTAATATGGCAGACACTCAATATACGGCACAATGACAAAGAGATAAGGTTTACAGTATTTTATTATCAACAGCAGATATACAACTGAGAATTACTGGTCGCTCTTTTATGGCAAATAATATTAGAATGTCAACGTATCAAAGTCAATGGGAATGAATAATTCCTAGGCTAAGTATACTAGACCGGAACGCTGCATGGCGTGAGCTGGCAATATAGGGGGGCAAACGAGGGTATAGCTGGAGACTGGGGATTTCCTCCACGGAGTTGTAAGCTCCAGAGGTTTGAAGAATAGGCAGATACTCCAGCTGGTCACTTGAAGAAAGGGTTTCTCATACGGATCCAGTCCTTGTAATCCAAGTGCTCGTTAGCAGGGTAATAGCTATTAATCCAGTGCCCGACAGCAGTGATGATAGCTAGCCAGCTTCGTCCTTGAAGCTAGCCCGATGCAAATCTTCAGGGTAGTTAAATCCAAACGACAATGGTATTAACGATGCTCTTCTCCATGGTACTACGTTTCCACAAGTCACTATAATCCACCAATAATGGTTCTACAATATCAAGGTCGTATCTAAGGAGCTACTGATTATCCGTAACGATATACCGCTGTAGGTTCCACTGCTCACATGTCCAATAGTTCGGCTGCTTGGTTCACCTCGTGTTCTGATACTAATTACATTAAGTCCACACACACTTGCTAAGGTTCACGCTTCACTTTGCTACTAGGTTAGGTCGAACTGCACGTTACTGCTGCACACCGAACTGCGTTAACTGTAATGACGAACTGCTGCTACTTTACTTCTGACGAACTGCTACTGTTTTGCGCCTTCCACAATATATACTTAGAGGGATTTCTAGGGCGCAACCGAATCTCTTGTCTCTTGTGGACCGCGTCCGTTGGGACGATGAGGTCTGCGTGGTCGGAGCCTATGAGCAGGGTCGGTGTGGCGCCGTCGATGAGCGGTATGGGCAGTCGGCGTAGGTGAGCGTACTTCTCCATCAGCTGTGGGATGGGGTAGTCGTAGCGTGACAAACCTATGTCGTCGCTCATGATCGCCTTGTTGATGCTGTACCGCTTCTCAGGGTGGTCGATCGCTGCTATCGTGAACGAGACGTTTTCACCCTTTATTGTCTTTAAGTCTCGACTAATGGTACGGAGGTCATTGTCTCCTCTGGGCCCCGCAGGTCCAACTGGGTCGCGGCGGAGGCGAGGAGGAGTGTCTTCTCCGACCCGTCGTCGAGGACGGCGTAGGTGTCGAGTACTTTGTCTCCGTGGCTGAGGAGTACTCGTACTACCTTGATGAGCACTCTGGGGCTCCCACTATACGCGGGGTCGATGTGGAGCACTTCTGTTGGTGAGTTGCCTTGTAGAGCTAGTCTTCTCTTGTGGGCCTCGCGCAGTGTATCGCAGTAAGCGTGGTCCTGCGTGTTAGTCTTACTCCACTGATCCATTTCGGCGGGAGTCAGTTTCTGGTATGCGTCGCACCGTAACTTGGAGTGTCCGCTGCGGCAGTAAGTACACCAGGGGGAGGGCCAATGGATCTTCTGTAGTGGTGGGGGGTAAATATTCCATTCCTCTGTGGCGGGGAAGTTGTGGCTCGTCTGTGGTGACACCGCCTCGGCCTGGTACATCACTGTGATGGGCCTACTTTGGTTTCCTGGTGGGCAATTATTGCTCTCATGCAGGACTTCTAGGTGGGCGCCGTCACACTTGCCGCACCTTTTCTTGAGGCGGCACTCAGCTGCCATGTGGCCGCGCACGCAGCGGAAGCAGCGGCGGTTCTCTTTAAGCCACTGACTTATTTCGGCTGTAGTCAGTCCTTTGAAGGCGTCGCACTGTGACAGCCAGTGTTCACTGTCACAGTATTGGCAGGCAGCCTTCCATTTCTCCTTGGCGTGGGGGTTGGGACTCGTCTGCCGTGACACCGCCTCGGCCTGGTGCATCACAGTGACGGGCCTGCCGTTGTCTTTAAACCTTCTCGGTCCATCTTTAGGGTTAGAGCCGCCCCACGCGAAGGTGTCGATCCGTAGGCTGCTGACCTCTCTGGCTAAGAAGTCAGCAAGGTCTATGAGTGATTGTTCTGGGCCGTGGGGGTTACGGTGATCCTTTTGCCGCCGAAAACGTTCTTGGCGGGCTGGGGGGAGCTTCTCTAATATCCGCTCCACGTTGGAGTTGGCGTATAACTCGTACATCCCCTTCTCTCTTTGTGACCCGAGCATCCCTACCAGGGATTGTACTTTTATGGATAGGTCATCCAGGGCTCTATTGTCTTTAGCTGGGGGGAGACGTTCAATCTCCCGTATCTCTTGAATGACATAGTCCCATGTACGTCCGTAACGCGCGTCGAGGGCCACCAGGGCATCAGAGTAGGGAGTCCTTGAGTTAGAGTATGCCAGCGCTATGTTGTGCGCTCTGGGTACTTTAAGGTGCTTGAGAAGGATGGCATATTTGTAGGACTCGTCCTGTACTCCAGACATAATGGTCTCTAAACACATGCGCAGTTCGGTATACTGCGCTCTGTCTTCACGCGTAAAGTCTGGGAATGTGGGTGTCCCAATGTAAGATGCCATGGATGGCTGTGACACTGATGCGCGTAGGGGGAGAGGCCTCCTTGGCGAGTCTCCCCGTACGTGGGGTCGTGGGTTCGTGCTGGGTGGGAACCAGAGGCCGGGCCCCCAGGTACTGCTCCTCGGTGCTGACTGTTGATTAAACTCACCCCTGGGACGGGTTGGGGGTTCGTAACGCAGCGTGTCGGGGCTGAGGTCGGGGCTGTACTGTTCCTCCTGGTCCGAGATGGGTTAGTGCGTGTGGGCTTGATGTCCTCCCTCGTCCTCCGCTAGGCTTTGGAGTCGCTTAGTTAGTTTCTCGGCGACGTAGGCAGGTTCTTCCCTTTGGCTGGGTCGCGTATAGATTGGTCGGGGAGGGGAAGGTGCCCTCGACCCGTGTCGTGATGATCTCCGGGAGCTCCGGGTGGAGGAGTGGGGAGTCGCCCTCTGGAGCGCTTGCTCCATCATCTGCGCCTGCAGACGGTCTCGTTCCGTCTCGCGCTGTGCATTGGCGCGGTCCCGGTCCGCCTCGCACTGTGCATTGGCGCGGTCCTGTTCCGCCTCGCGCTGTGCATTGGCGGCGTCGCGCTGTGCATTGGCGCGGTCTCGCTCTATGGTTTCTTCAGCCTGGAGGCGCCTCTCTTCCAGTCTGATGTGTTCGCGCTCGCTCTCTCGTTGCGCTTGGAGACGTTCTCTTTCCGTTGACGAATATTCGCGCTCACTCTGTTGTTGCGCTTGGAGACGGTCGCGCTCACCCTGGATGCGGTCTCTTTCGGTTGAAGCTGTCAGCGTGGCGATCAGGACTTGCGCTAGCCTCTGGCCGGCCTCGCTGGGGGATGCCGCTGATGATGGTGATCTGGAGTTGACAGGGCTTGGCGTTGACCTGTTCTCTTTACGCGCTCCAAGGTCCATCTCGGAGGCGCGGTACTCTTTTCTTTGGTGCGCGCCGAGGTCCATCTCGGGGGCGCGCTCTTTATCCTCTTGCGCTCCGAGGTCCATCTCGGAGGCGCGGCCTTTATCTTCTGGCGCTCCGAGGTCTATCTCGGTGGCGCTGTGGTCGTTGGGCATAGTCAAGTCATGTCCCGCTTGTCCCCCCGTGAGCTAAGTCAGTTTCGCTTAAACCAGCTTGGGTCTCTACTAGTGGGGCCGACAGGTCGATAAGGTTGGGCATACTTAAGCTATTAACTTTATCCGTGCTTAACGTCTTTTTAGATAAGCTAGGAGGTAGAACTACAGCGTAGTCCTCCAAGTGTGGAGGGGGCTGCCGCTGACGCCTAGGGCGTTCTAGTTTGGGAGAGCCGTTTGGAGAGTGTCCGCCGCTGGCCATATTACTATTAATATGATTAGTATTACTGATACCCTCCGGCTCGAAGGACCAATTTTAACTGCGGGGTTACAAAACCCTGACTGTATTAAAGATTGTGATAGATTAAACCACTACTACATATTATTATTATTATTACTTGCCAGACAGTACAGTTAATATGGCACTCAATATATACGGCACGATGACAAAGAGATAAGGTTTACAGTATTTTATTATCAACAGCAGATATACAACTGAGAATTACTGGTCGCTCTTTTATGGCGAATGATATTAGAATGTCAACGTATCAAAGTCAATGGGAATGAATAATTCCTAGGCTAAGTATACTAGACCGGAACGCTGCATGGCGTGAGCTGGCAATATAGGGGGGCAAACGAGGGTATAGCTGGAGACTGGGGATTTCCTCCACGGAGTTGTAAGCTCCAGAGGATTGAAGAATAGGCGGATACTCCAGCTGGTCACTTGAAGAAAGGGGTTCTCATACGGATCCAGTCCTTGTAATCCAAGTGCTCGTTAGCAGGGTAATAGCTATTAATCCAGTGCCCGACAGCAGTGATGATAGCTAGCCAGCTTCGTCCTTGAAGCTAGCCCGATGCAAATCTTCAGGGTAGTTAAATCCAAACGACAATGGTATTAACGATGCTCTTCTCCACGGTACTACGTTTCCACAAGTCACTATAATCCACCAATAATGGTTCTACAATATCAAGGTCGTATCTAAGGAGCTACTGATTATCCGTAACGATACACCGCTGTAGGTTCCACTGCTCACATTTACATTTACATTTACATTTAGTCATTTAGCTGACGCTTTTATCCAAAGCGACTTACATGTTCTGTACGACAAGCCATCAGGAAGGGCACAACTCTATCAGCTGAGCAACAATGTTCATCAAAGTGTTGAGTGCTACAGTGTAGGTTAGTTTATTAGGACAAGTGCATGACAGTAAAATTAGTTAGTTCGTTTTTTTTTCTTTTTTTTCTTTTTTTTTAATTCAGATAATGGTTGAAGAAGTGCGTCTTTAGTCGACGGCGAAAGATTGGACGTGTTTCGGCTGTCCTAACTGGGGTGGGTAGTTCATTCCACCATTGTGGGGCAAGTCAAGTCAAGTCAAGTCAAGAGTTTTAATTGTCACGGCATACAGGTATACAATGAAATGCGGGTGGTCTTGCCCGCAACGATGTGCAATACAGTGGTACATATAATAGAATCAAAAGAAGAAACAACATTGTGCAGTAACAGGTAGCAGGTAACATGGAGTGACATCTCGGTATCTGTACATAGTTATTTACAGCGCATGTGTGACATGCTAGTTAGCTTTGGTAGTGCAATACACTGTTCCTGTTATTCTAATTTAAAGTGTCCTTTCCTTTGGCCATAAGTGTGCGTGTGTGCGACATGAGTGTGTGCCCGCTCATGTTAAAGTGTTAAGTGGCTGCTCGTGTGTGAGCGTGCACAGTGTGCGTGTCGTGTGTGTGTTCATGTGTGCTTGTGTGTGGACAGTTCAATGTTCTGAGCACTCAATGTACATTGTTCATGGCTCTGATGGCCTGGGGGAAGAAGCTGAGCCTAAGCCGCTCTGTCCTAGTAGCTGGGATTTGCAGGCGTCTGCCTGACCTCAGCAGCTGAAACAGGCTGTTATTGGGGTGGTGAGGGTCTTTCATTATCCTGCAGGCTCTGGATTTGCACCTCTTGTTGTATAGAACCTGCAGGGGGGGTAGTGCAATACCCATGGTACGCTCGGCTGAGCGCACCACTTTCTGTAGGGCCTTCTTGTCCTGTGCCGTGCTGTTTCCATACCAGGCAGTGATGTTTCCGGTCAGGATGCTCTCTACAGCTCCTGAGTAGAAGGACTGGAGTATCTTCCCCGATACTCTGAACTTCCTTAACTGTCTCAGGTGGTAGAGACGCTGTTTCGCCTTCTTTACTACTGTGCCTATGTGTGTTGACCATGTCAGGTTCTCTGAGATGTGGACCCCCAGGTACTTGAAGCTGCTCACCCTGTCCACGGTAGCCCCGTTTATCATCAGTGGTGTGTGTGTCTCCTGCTGTCCTCTCCTATAATCCACGATCAGTTCCTTGGTTTTGCCAATGTTCAGGAGCAGGCTGTTGTCCTGGCACCAGCGTTCCAGTACCTCAACCTCCTCCCGGTAGGCCTTCTCGTCGTTGTCCGAGATCAGCCCCACCACCACCGTGTCATCTGCGAACTTCACTATGGAGTTGGAGCTGAACTTGGCCACACAGTCGTGTGTGTAGAGTGAGTACAGCAGGGGGCTCAGAACACAGCCCTGGGGGGACCCGATGCTCAGGGTGATGGTGTTGGAGGTCTGACCCCCCACCCTGACCGCCTGGGGTCTTTCGCTCAGAAAGTCCAGTACCCAGGCGCTCAGGGCGGAGCTCAGACCTAGCTCGATCAGCTTGTCCACCAGTCTGGTGGGGACTATGGTGTTGAACGCTGAGCTGTAGTCAATGAACAACAGTCTCACATAGCCCCCCTTCTGACGGTCAAGGTGCGAGAGGGTGCTGTGCAGTACCTGGGAGACCGCGTCGTCGGTGGACCTGTTTGTCCTGTATGCAAATTGCATAGGGTCCATATCACTGGGGAGGGAGGCACAAATGTGGTCCTTGACCAGCCTCTCGAAACATTTCATGACCACAGAGGTGAGTGCCACCGGTCTGTAGTCATTTGGACATGCTGGGGAGGGTTTCTTCGGCACAGGGATGATGGTAGACCTCTTGAAGCAGGCAGGGACCACTGACTCCGCCAGTGATTGATTAAATATGGCGGTGAACACAGGGGCCAGCTGGTTGGCACAGGTCTTGAGTATACGTCCTGTTATGCCATCTGGGCCAGCAGCCTTCCTGGTGTTCACCTGCATAAATGCTCTTCTCACACTGTGTTCCGACAACGAGAGAGCGTCCCCCCCCCCTCGCGGTTGCCCCCCACCCTCCACAACAGCCGGCGCGCCAGTGACGTCACTAGCCGGAGAGCCAGCAGCGCCACTGTCTACACCAAACCGAGCGTAGAAGGTGTTGAGCTTGTCCGCGAGGGAGGCGTCGTCGCTCCCCATTGAGGGGGCGCTGACTTTATAGTCAGTTATTGTCTTCAGTCCCTGCCATAATCCTCTTGTGTCGTTTTGTGCCATTTGTGTCTCCAGTTTGTCAGCATATGTCCTCTTAGCAAGTTTGACAGCTTTGCGTAGAGTATAGACTGAAGCCTTATACTCCTCCATGTTTCCTGACTCTCTACCCAGGTTGTAGGCGGTGGTACGAGAGTTCAGAGCTGCTCTAATAGTGCTATCCACCCACGGTTTCTGGTTTGGGAAAATCCGCACCGTTTTCCTGAGGACAATACCATCAGCTATTGTTGTTATGTAGCACACCACTATGTCTGCTAGTTCACTGACGTCACTGGCGCTTCCTATGAACATATCCCAATCCGTGTCTGCAAGCACGTCCTTGAGCGTGGCCTCTGATTCGTCGGTCCACTTCTTTGTCTCACGTGACACGACGGCGTCACGTGATCTCTGTTGATATGCCGGAAATAGCAAGATGGAGTCATGATCGCTCGAGCTTGTGGACCCCGTTAATGGCGGAGCGGCTACTGCCTTGTAACCCGCTTTGAACGGGGAATAGCAGTGGTCGAGTGTGTTCTTCCCTCTGGTGGAGCAAGTGATGTGCTGAAAAAAGGACGGCATCACTTTCTTCAGGTTGGCCTGGTTGAAATCGCCGGCCACTACCATCGCTGCGTCTGGGTGTTTGATCTGGTGTCTGTTGAGATGATCGTGTAATTCGCCCAGCGCTTTGCCCGTATTCGCGTGTGGGGGAATATACACGGCAGTCATGACGACTGCTGTGAACTCCCTCGGGAGGTGAAACGGACGACATAGGATAGAAAGATGTTCCAAGTCCGGCGAACACGAGTTTGAGAGGACCTGCACCCCCTCGGGATTAACCCAGGAATTGTTCGTGATGAGGCAGACTCCGCCGCCGATGGTCTTTCCTGAGCCAGCGTTGCGATCTGCACGTAAGACTGTGAAGGCATCCGAGGGAGAGACGCTTTTGTCTGGGGTCGTCGACGTGAGCCATGTCTCTGTGAGACATATAATGTTGATGTCTCTCATCTCCCGTTGGAACCGGACCCTCGCTCTCAGATCATCCATCCTACCCTCCAACGAACGGGCATTCGCCAGAAAGATGGATGGAATTGCTGGGCGGTAAGCAGCTCTTTTTAGTCTCAATCTGATACCTCCTCGTCTCCCTCTGTGTCTTCTCCTGCCGTCGCCTTTGTTCTTTTCTTTGCCGCCATTCTCCCGTCTGATTTCTGCTGGCCATTCTAGGTCAAAAGTGTCTCCAAACTCCTCTTTGAGCCCGGGGTTCAGGTCCATAAGTGTCTGACGGTCGTATGACGTACCCGCCAGTGTTGCTTTAAATAAAAAAGTAGCAAAAACAAACATAATAGCTAAAAGTGAGTACATCGTTGCGGAGCTAAAACCAGAGGCGTCTGACCAGGGTCGCGTCCTCTCTACTAACACAATTGGCAGTGTAACAGAGTGTCTTTGTGTAACAGAGTGTCTGGCAGGACTGAGAATAGGCGACTTCTCTTTGATGACCCTCCCGGAGCTTGGATAGGAGTAGGTCTGAGGCGGCCAGAAGATGCAGAGCGTAGGGGTCTTGAGGGTGTGTAGTTAGAGACCATTGACCGGAGGTAGGCGGGAGCGGTTCCCTTTGCCGCACGGTATGCTAGGTCGAGGGCCTTGAAGCGGATTCGTGCAGCAATGGGGAGCCAGTGCAGGTCCCTAAGAAGTGGGGTGACATGGGCCGACTTCGGTAGGTTTGAGATCAGGCGGGCCGCTGCATTCTGAATGAGTTGAAGAGGCTTAGTGGCAGTGGCCGGGAGGCCAGCGAGCAGTGCGTTGCAGTAGTCGAGGCGGGAGATGACTGTTGATTGGACGAGGAGTTAGTTGTCCAATAGTTCGGCTGCTAGGTTCACCTCGTGTTCTGATACTAATTACATTAAGTCCACACACACTTGCTAAGGTTCACGCTTCACTTTGCTACTAGGTTAGGTCGAACTGCACGTTACTGCTGCACACCGAACTGCGTTAACTGTAATGACGAACTGCTGCTACTTTACTTCTGACGAACTGCTACTGTTTTGCGCCTTCCACAATATATACTTAGAGGGCTTTCTAGGGCGCAACCGAATCTCTTGTCCGGAATCAATGCACTGCCCAAGGGCATGTCTCAACTTGTCCGAACTCGTCTTTGAACTTGTCTGGGGGGCGCGATTGTTGGCGCCGTGGGTGTCAAGGGCATTATCCAATGAGGAAAGCGAATAATGCTATGATTCAAACGGAGGCTTAAAGGGATATAGCTTATATATATAAATAATATACAAGTTATATAAAACAATAAAACGTAGATTCTCAGTGTTAATCTGGCCCTTCACAACACCCGTGTATAGATACTTTGTTAGCTCTCCACTCTACAGAGATCCAGGGTGGTGCGTTCATCGCTGTGCTCTGAATCGCTCCAAGCTGCAACATGCGCTTTCATCAAATTCAACCCTCAACCAAAGATTCTGCTGTCTGCCTCTGTGAATTATCTGTTCAGGCTTAACAAGATTGTTCTCCATCAATTCCACACCTTGGAAGATTATCGTCCATCAGTTCCACACCTTGGCTGTTGTTCTTGACGTAGTCACTCTGGTTGTTGTTAGTTGCCAATGTTGTTGTTTTTCCATTTAACTAGTTTCATGTAATAGTTTTAACTCTCAACTGGTTTTACATCAGAGCCTACAAGTCTCAAGCCAATGTATATGGGAACCCACCAGAGGAAGAACTGTGACCCATGTTGGGTCCTGACCCATACGTTAAGAAACCAGGAGATTAATGCTGGGTTTTAAGTAGTTTAGAAACATTTGTAGTTTTCATGAAATATGCTGACTAGGTGAAAATAACGACAACCCTTATTGATTTTGAGACCTTATCATATTAAATCCTCTTCAATCATGAAGGGGGAGATGTATATATGTGAGGAGGAGACTTGTTAAAGATAGATTTTTGAGTCTTGAGACTTGAGTAGTCTTGAGTAGCTTGTGGAAAAGAGGCTGTAATCCAATACTATACTCGTAATGTTTCGTGTACTGAGTGAGTTACAACACCTTTTTCACAATCCATGTCTCAAGGCTCAAAAATCTATCTTTAACGTGTCTCTTCCTCACTATCTACATCTCTGTCATGACTGAAGTGGATTTAACAGGAAGAATCAATGAAGGATTGTCGTTTTCATTAGTCAGCATTTCTCATGAAAACAACATTGAAGAATTCTTCATGTAACAAGTGGTCACTTTGTGATCAACATCTGTTCTCCGACAGCCTTGAACCGCGAACCCTCCGCTCGACCGGCACCAGGTGGCCATGTCTGTCAAACACCACGATCTTATCCACTCTGCCACCTGAAAAGGATCCAGGTCAGTTGGCGAATTGCGGGGATCTAATTTAGGAGTGAGTTTACACCATGATGTCTACCATTACAAGGGTTCAACCTTTTACATTTACATTGAAACCAGCGTTCCAAATTCTCAGAAACCATTTCTTGTCAGGAAACCAGTTGAATGAATGAATGAATGAATGAATTTTTTTTTATTTCGGTCTTTTTACAAAGCAATGTACAATAGTAGAACATTTATAAACGAAAGAAAAATTACCGAAAAAGTGTAGGCTGAAGCCGAGGCTTATAATTGCCTACCCTTTCTACATTACATTATTTACACCAAAATAAAACCAGAAACGAGCTAAGAAAAACCCACCTTAGTCCACCTAAACCAATCAGGAGTGAGCTAAGGGCTGTCACTCTTTGACAAAAGGAACGGGAAAACATATTCTGACTACTCCTCTCACTTTTCTTATCTTTCTATCTTTCCTTGAAATGTGTCGCCCCACTCTCTCGGGTGCCATATCTACTCACCACCCCCTTCAGTTTCCCAGAAGGACCAAGGTATTACAAATCACTGTCTTTCTCCTACACTCTCTGTTACACGTCTACTACTACTACTAATAATAATAATAATAATACAGATTTATATAGTGCTTTTCCAAATGCTCAAAGACACTCTCTGTTACACATAGACACTACACTCTCTGTTACACAAAGACACTCTGTTACACAAAGACACTCTCTGTTACACAAAGACACTCTGTTACACAAAGACACTCTGTTACACAAAGACACTCTCTGTTACACATAGACACTCTCTGTTACACAAAGACACTCTGTTACACATAGACATCTCTGTTACACAAAGACACTCTGTTACACAAATACACCCTCTGTTACACAAAGACACTCTGTTACACAAAGACACTCTGTTACACAAAGACACTCTCTGTTACACAAAGACACTCTGTTACACAAAGACACTCTCTGTTACACATAGACACTCTCTGTTACACAAAGACACTCTCTGTTACACATATACACTCTCTGTTACACATAGACACTCTCTGTTACACAAAGACACTCTGTTACACATAGACACTCTCTGTTACACAAAGACACTCTGTTACACAAATACACTCTCTGTTACACAAAGACACTCTGTTACACAAAGACACTCTGTTACACAAAGACACTCTGTTACACAAAGACACTCTCTGTTACACATAGACAATCTCTGTTACACAAAGACACTCTCTGTTACACATAGACACTCTGTTACACAAAGACACTCTCTGTTACACATAGACACTCTCTGTTACACAAAGACACTCTCTGTTACACATAGACACTCTCTGTTACACATAGACACTCTCTGTTACACATAGACACTCTCTGTTACACAAAGACACTCTGTTACACATAGACACTCTCTGTTACAAATATACACTCTCTGTTACACAAAGACACTCTGTTACACAAAGACACTCTGTTACACATAGACACTCTCTGTTACACAAAGACACTCTCTGTTACACAAAGACACTATCTGTTACACATAGACACACACTCTTATTATTTTAGTCATTTTATCTTATTTCATTCTTATTCTATGCTGATTTTATTGTATTTATATTATTGGAAGCTGCTATGGTCGAGGGACCACAACAAATTGAATTTCACTCTTTCTTGCTGTAAGGTACTGAAATACGTGACAATGAACAAATCTGAATCTGAATCTGAATCTCTGTTACACAGACACTCTCTGAAAGTGTTACACTCACTTTCTGAATTCAGAATTTGGACCCCTGGCCCTATTTCCTACTTCGACGGGTAGAGTCTGTTCCCAGCATAATCCTTATTGTTCTTCGTACGGGATACCTGCGGCTCCGGCTAGTTAGCCACAAATCTACTGCAAAGTCAATGGGGCCACGCTTCCATCTGTACAAGCCCAGAAGGAAACATTGAGACCTACTCCACAGTTTGTGTTTGCAGTATCATTACATTTTTACAGCGGGCACATTAACTTTACATTCGTTTTTTTTTTACCTAACTAAGGAGGAGCTGGGTAATCAGTATGAAGCACAACGTGGATTAATGCCGAGACGATGACACAACATCATTCTGAATGAGATCCTTCTTACCCTTGAAGCCACCTCTGTCGCTTTCACTTCACAGAGGAATCTAAACAAAGGCCACCCTCTACATCCAAATAAGTTGTTTGTATTGAATCAATTTAACGTCCAAATCCTGTCCTGATTATTTTATCGACATTTCCGTTTGACAAGGTTGAACAACACGAGAGATGGCAACAGGAAAGACGTGGAGAGGAGAGAGAAAGGGGGGCAACGCAGAACGACACGCAACGAAGGCCACAAGCCAGACTCGATCCCACGACATCAATCATGCATGCCCCTCCAGGCCACTGAGCCACATATGGAGGCCCCGGCTCCTGCTCAAGTGTTAAATGTGACCCCTGTGATCTCTGACTTCACAGGCATTGCGTACCCTGACACCACCGCTTGCTCCGGCCCAATCCTCTACGGTGTGGATCAAGCAGCTGAGCACGGCGACGCTCACACGCAACGAGTCCGACAAGTGCTTTGACACAACTCTCCCGCACGCCGTGCGCTCCGCTCCGCCCGCCCAACCCCAGTCCCTGACGGGGTCAGTCAGATAGGCCTGCATGAATAAGTCATCTTCCGCAGTCCACTCACCTGCCCTGTTTACTACTATCAAATATGCATGGCCTGTATTAAGATTTAAGAGCGGGGGACGCAGATTTAACGTCAGAAACCCTCACGTCTAAATACCTCCTTTGCACACCTTTTTATTTTTATTTTGTATTGAACACACACACACAGTTCTAATTTGGTACATATGCGTTCACCCATTGTGAATCACTTGTTTCGTCTGGGTTGTTGGTCTTTTGAGTGCTGCTTAGTGGTGAGTAAGCTCTGACACGGAACATGGCCACACCCCGGAACGGAGTTGAATGGAAAATGAAGAATGCCGCATCTTGTGGTGTGATGGGCACATCAGTTCCTTCCCCCGCTGCGGAAGTCAGAGATCATCTAGCGATTGATATTGGATTGTAATTCAGTGATTTACTTAGTAAAACTAGCCAGCAAAACCCTGTTACGTTTTGGCTGTGGCTGGTACAGAACCTGTCAATTCTACCGACCACTTTGACAAGTAACCAA
Source organism: Notolepis coatsorum (assembly GCF_963971535.1). Classification (NCBI taxonomy): domain Eukaryota; kingdom Metazoa; phylum Chordata; class Actinopteri; order Aulopiformes; family Paralepididae; genus Notolepis; species Notolepis coatsorum. The sequence goes on from NC_140166.1 coordinate 164,347,012, forward strand.
TATCACTACTCTAAAAGCTACTTTGGCTACTATAAAACAAATGAAATAAAGCTGCATTAAATCCTTTGCAGGCCCAATGGGATGATGACTGTGGTCTATTCATACTGTCTCCATACTGTCTTTTTCTATCATGCACTTTGCTACTAAATAATCTTCCTTTCCTATATTACTACCTACTAGGGATGTAACGGTACACAGAAGCCACGGTTCGGTACGTTCCTCGGTTTTGGGGTCACGGTTCGGTACGAGTTCGGTACAACAGGAACAAAATATTTATAATAATTATTATAC